>NC_056739.1:839808080-840108080 GCF_019279795.1 Protopterus annectens
ACCTGCTGTCTGTAACATTGATGCCCACACACAGGAAGGATGTCCATCACACAGGGAATGTACAGGGAGTACACCCACATGATGTAGAGATTCATAGTGGGTGGTTGCCATGACATTGGTTATTGGAAGTACTACATGTGTACTCAGATACATATATATGGCTATCTGGATAAGTACATATCCATATCGTCCCACCATGTGTCCTGGCCATGGAGTGTAGCCCTACCCCAGCCCCTAAAGTCCTAATGTAGTAGTGCAAGGGGATGTCTGGTATGTATAGCTGGTATATTAATAGACAGTTGCTACTGCCATTGGGATTGTTGACACAGACACGGTGTGTGTGGAAGGTGACATCTGCTCACAACATGTGTGCCATTGGCTACTGACAGTCATCCTAAGGTTATCATGGTACAGTACCTGCATATATAGCAGGCTTGACAGCCATGTCACAGCACAGGGTAGGATACACCTGTGTGACAGTGCATAACCACAATCAATGTGAACACAGCCACATCCACATATCGTAAGCTAGCATAATAGTACAGTATATGAACTATCTGTCCTACATCATCTTCATATGTGCCAATCACAGAATGACCCTACATATACTGGGCTGCTACACAGTCTGGTCTGATGGCTGTCTGTGGTATGGGACATGTGTGTGTCTGGCCCTACACACATGTAAGGTGCAATGATACCATACAGTGGGGCAGCATGTAACAACAGATGGAAGGGGAGCTAGAACAATGATATCTACCACAGTCTGTACACAGGCCATAGTACATATTAACAATACACACACTGCCGACATTTACCATCACTACACAGACCTCAGTACTGTACAAACATCCACAGGATTTCCAGGGTATGGCAGTAAGTGTAACCCCTACTGTACATGATGTGTGGCACTCTGATATATCACTGGCGTGTTATCAGATATGATGACACTATTTACGGTGTACAGCACATATGCACCACTTCATGCAGGACATATGTACAAAGGTTGACAGAGGTGTGGCTGACAACACATACACAGGGCCAGTAAAGGCATGTTGCTGTGATACCCTCATGTATCTACCATTGTAACGGGGCATGTTGCAACATCTGTCCAATGAGAGATATGTAATCAGTAACGGTCATGGCCTTGACCATCAACAGACTGCAGTCCTCACACTACCTTCTGTATTCACTACCTTCTGTATTCCACGGATAGATGCATCGTGGCTAACACATGACACCAAAGGCACAACATTGCCCAGTCTGCAGATGAGCCTGCAGATGGGGATTCCTGATATACATGGAACTGACATGGTAGGTATTGCGACATGTACAGCAGGCATATCCAGACAAACACTGTTAATCCAACATTACTCCATATGCAGTATAGCAGCACTTACAGTTCATAGTCAGGTCAGGCACAACCCCCTCATGTTTGTTGCCCTTGTCCCACAGTGTATGTTGTTAGAAGTAAATCCCCAACCTAACTGGAATGCTGTTTGCCAAACGACAGTTCTAGCTCCTGCTCACAGTGACAGACAAGGGCCAACACCACCAGGATGTTCCCAGGTATTGGAGTGTGTTTCCATGCAATGGTTATGGGACTGTTACCACACCTGTTCCACATGCAATCGGCTAGGGAAGGGCTGAAATTCATGCAGAGGCCATCAGCTGATCATGAGCATCACGTTAAATACACATGATGCTGCCTAAGCAATGCAGGTGTGGCCCTCCACATCCACTAGAGAGGGAGTGGGGGAGGCAGACAGAGGTGAATACATGTCAGGGAGGGGTGGGTGGGTAAAACCTATGTATGTTTGTGTCACACACCTACCAGCACAGGGTATCAAACACCTGACAGCTATGTAGTGCTATCACAGTTCGATGCTGCTATTGGATGTGCCACATGGGTCATCTGGTGGGGAGCACTCAGAACATATATGTGATGGTGAGTGACATCTGCAACAGGGATACAGTGGATATACAGTAGGTGACGTACACATGCCTGTCTGCATGAAGAGGTGCCAGCGTCAGCACAGGCACACTCACACAGTGACACACACACATTAACACACTGTGCAGGGCCAGGAGTGCAATCCATCACTAGTGGGATTGCCACAACACATCAATGTGTAGGGAACACATGCACCACATGGGTGATAAGGAGGTCGTATGGGCAGTGAGTATGATGGGGTGTCTGACGTAAGGCGGCATGCTTCACTGTGCCCTGGGGGGAGTAGTTCATGTGGATGTGGACATACGCACCATACAACACACAGATGAACACACAGGGTCCAGTTTGGACATGCATGGGTGCATATGTGCACGGGTGTTTGGTGGCCAACAGTGCCAGCAGGTTATACAAGGGTAGGCAATGGGTATACCTTGGCATTAGCCCACATGACAATGGTCTGCATTGTGGCACAGGCCTCTAGCATCTGCATTTGCCCGCACAAGTGGGTATTGCATCCGTCTTCCAGTCACCTGGGTGACTATTGTGTGTGGCCAATGTTGTGCATCATTTACCATGTATGTGTTCCTTAGTCCATGACATGGATGGTGTCTGGGATGTGCACACCTCCCACATGCATGTACAGTGACATGTAGAACTGTACCTGGGGTGTCTGGCCCATGCTGTGAACACAGCTTATCATCAGATGTGCCAGTCTTGCCTACATGTGGCAAGGAGTGGTACTGGTCAGCAGATTTACCCTGCACCTACATTGAAAGCATGCTAACAGCATTTCCTGATGTCAGTGTCATCTGTCCATACAGGCCATGTTGTCAGGCATGGTATGTCCATTGTGAGTAACATGTGAGGGCACATTGGGGTGGTAACTGTGATTGGCAGGCCTTGATGTCACATGTATGGGTATGGCTTTGCACCCCAGCCTCTCAGCCATTTACATCTGTTATCCCTGTATGGTTGACATTGTGATATAGTGTAGGGCCACCATAACTTAAATTAGCAAAACCCCTCTACATTGCCCACAGGTGTCACAGACTCACATCCACCTCTACACAGGATACGAGGTACAAACACACACACACACACACACACACACACACACACACACACACACACACCTGTCATGTCTGGGAGTAGAACCTCTACCTAACTAGTTTACTACACTACAGCACTACGCAGTTATATTACGCGCTACGGACATTACTGAGTACATCTTCCCCAAAGGTGTATTTTACAATTAATGACAACAGCAGGACTACCAAAGTAGGGAATTTGTAATGTACTGCAGGTGAGTAGCCTATAATGCATTGCTCCATACACAGACACTGAGACACACACATCACATCCGGAACTGGCATGGATGGAGATGGAACACTACCACCATTCTAAATCACACAACAGCAGTACACAGTTACAGAATGCGCTACGGCGATTACTGGGCTGTCACATTCCCAGAGGTGTACAGCTAGGTAAGTGACATCAGCAGCCTTGGCAAAGTAGAGTATTTGTATTGTATGGAGTGATTAGCCTAAAATGCATTGCTCTCTACCCAGTCACACACACACACACACACACACACACACACACACACACACACACACACACACACACAGTTGCTAGGGCTGGGGCTTGAACACTTACCTAACTAGTTTATCACACTACAGTGGTATGCAGTTACAGGACACGCCATGGCGATTACTGGGTTATCAATTTCCCAGAGGTGTACTTCTAGATGAGTGACATCAGCAACCTTGCCAAAGTAGAGTATTTGTATTGTATGGAGTGTGAGTAGCCTAAAAAGTATTGCTCTCTACCCAGTCAGACACACACACAGGCTCACACACAAACACACACAGTTGCCAGGGCTGGGGATCAAACACCTACCTAACTAGTTTACCACACTACAGCAGTACACAGTTACAGGATGTGCTACGGCGATTACTGGGCTATCAATTTCCAAGAGGTGTACTTCTAGGTGAGTGACATCAGCAGCCTTGGCAAAGTAGTGTATTTGTATTGTATGGAGTGTGACTAGCCTAAAATGCATTGTTCTCTACCCCGTCAGACACACACACACAGACTCACACACAGTTGCCAGGGTTGGGGCTCAAACACCTACCTAACTAGTTTATCATACTACAGTGGTACGCAGTTACAGGATGCGCCAAAGCGATTACTGGGCTATCAATTTCCCAGAGGTGTACTTCTAAGTGAGTGACATCAGCAGCCTTGCCAAAGTTTAATATATGTATTGCATGGAGTGTGAGTAGCCTAACAAGCATTTCACTCTACACAGTCAGAGGCAGACAGGCACACACGCTCACACAATTGACAAGTCTGGGGTTAGTACTACTACCTAACTACTCTGTCACTACAGCAGTATGCAGTTATGGGACGCGCCATGCATATTACTGAGCTATAGCTCTACCAAAGATGTAATTCACATTGGATGACCTCAACAGGCTTGTCATACTACTGCTATGGCAAGGGCAGTGTATGCATGGGCCATACCCCATTCATGTAGGGGTTGACATGCCACATGCGGGCACACATGGGGTCATATGTCACAGGTGCGTGTATACAGCTACTAGATGGCTGCTTCCTTGTACAGTCTTGTTGCACAACTGGCATGTACACCACATAGTCTGTCATGCTGACAGGTACTGGTGGCTAGTATCCACAGTGGGTTACATCCGCACCTCTGTGTTGGGGAGCCTTAGGCTGTGTGCCAGTTGGGACAGGCCCACATGGCTTCTTGTCACAGTCACTCTCTTCTGCACATCTATGCCCATGTGCCTGTGGCTTATTATAGTGTATTGTCTTTACATATTTTTCTGCATTACAGTCCACTGTGTGTGCAAGGCAGGAGTGGTGCATACTGACGTGTTCACACTAAGACTTGCAACTTCTAGATATGTCTGGTCCACTGGTGTTTGCAGACACGGCTTTGTTGTGTTTTAGTGTGTGAGCATGCTCAGTATGACCTCTCAGTATGTTGTTGACTGACATTGCCTTTGAAGTGTGTGAGCATGCCCAGCATGGCCATCTGTGTTGCATGTGTGGACCACGTCCAGGTTGTTTGTACTGCTGTGCTGACCTTTTGTTGTACACCAACGGGTGGCATGCTGTGTCTGCAGGGTATCCATTGGTCATTTGCCATTGGCTGTTGCTACATTTCTGTATAGCGGGGGGGACACATCTGACTGTTTCCACTGTTCTACACAGGAGTGGGGGGGGCACCTGACTGTTACTCTATGTGTATGTTGGATGGGGGGCATGCCTGACACTTGTACACATTTTCTAGGACAGTACTGGTAAGCCGGGTACTCCATTTCCGTCTGTAGTCTTACCTATCCTGGTGGCTAGGGCTTACCAGTGTAGCACAGATCCTAGCTTTGTTTACCTACATATTAGTGTCTGACCTCCTAGCCTTCACAACTTACATCCAACTGCCTGGCCTGCTGCGGTCTGTCTGTGTAGGCCTGGGAGAGGGGCTCACCATAGGGCATATTTGGAGGCCATAGTATAGCATTTGTTTGTGTTTGCCTTTACCTGTCCTGCTGGCTGAGACTGTTGCTGGTATGTGATCCTTCCTGACTGGTATGTGTGGCACTTATGGACACCCCTGTCACTCAGGCCATTTCCTACAGTGGGCTTTCTCACCCAGTGTGGTACTGGCTACTGTGGTGACTCCAGTATGTGTTACAGATCTCATGCTGCCACTATGGGTGTCTACTCTCTGCTGCCTTGACATCCGCCCACCCAATTCTCTTGCATGTTCACATTCATACCATAGCTACAAGTAAAAACACATTCTACTCCATTTGACAATTGGTAGGTTAATTGACTTACCTTGAGGGTGTGCCAGACTTGAGGATGGTGCTGGAGGGCTGCCTATGTCGGATGCACATAGTACACTCCCTATACATGGTTAGGCACAGGTAGTGTCATGTTTGGCATCCCTTTTACGGTCCGTGTGAGTCGGAGAGAGGTGTCATTCCCTGGGGCCCTACTGTGTCAGTGCATATGCTGTGCGTTACCTCTTTGCCAAGGTCAGGGCATACTGGGCACACCCCCTTCTGCCTACTGGAGAAGGCTCAGGTTGTTCCTCCTCTGAGTCACTCTGTACCTGTACAGGCCTTGGCATTGGTGGGAGGCTGTGTGGCCCTTCCCCATGCTGTTCCAGCTGCAGCTGTTTCCATGGGATCATATTGTGTAGCATAGCAAATACCATTACTATTTGGGTACATGTAGCTGGTGAATACTGCAGGGCTCCACCGGATGTGTCCAGACACTGGAACCGTGACCTGAGCATCCCAAACACACGCACTATTATATGTCTGGCCTGTGCGTGTGCATCATTATGGCATTGTTGTTCAGGTGTGTGTGCATTTCTGATGGGTGTCATCAGCCACGGCTCCAGTGGGTACCTAGCATCCCCCACTAGGTGACCATAGGGGATGTCCACATCAGCAAATCTATGGTACAGCTGTGTCAGTTGCCATATGTGTGAATCGTCATAGCTTCCAGGGCAGCCAGCACACACATTCAGTATAATGTCCTGGGCATCACATACAACCTGGCAGTTGATTGAGGGGATGCCCCTGTGGTTGATGTAGGCCCTACCCTGTTCACCGGGTGGTGCTTTGATGCGTACATGCGTGCAGTCTATAGCACCCACTACCCCAGGGTAGTTAGCTATTTGGCGGAAGAGACGGATATTGCAGGTCAACACCTCACGTGTGTTGAGGAAATATACATGCTCACTGGCATGTGCTGACATGGCATCCAGGAATTGGTGGAATACTCTGGATGCTGATGCCCATGTTATCCCCAGTTGTAGTTTGGGAGGTACCTGTGGCTAGTATACCTAGGCCTATACATACCTTGGTATCCACTGGGATGGGTTCCCCTCAGCCAGTGTGGTGTGTCAGATGTGGCCTGCACAGCTCAACGATTTGCTGTAGGAGGTCTCTGTCCACCCTATAGCGCTCCACTATCTCCAGCTCATGTAGCCCCTGGTAGGTTACCCTGGGTCTGTACACTCTTCTCTGTCTCCTCAGTGTGGTTTGTTCGGCAACATTGACATCCTTACCACCCTCAGCCTCTTGCACATTTTGTTCTATGTTGCCTGCTGCAGCCCTTCTCATTTTATAGGTTTGGTTTGAAGATTTCCCTGCTTGTATACACTGGTGGTGTAGAGTGTGGAAAAACTAGGGGGGGTAGGTGTTTGCTTGGTTTATAGTGATGTTCTGGGCTGGGCTGGTCTGCTTCCTTTGTGATTAGCTGATTCTGATACATTTCACCTGGCAGCTCAACTAGGTCTCCTTGATTACTGCTGTTTTCCCTTCCCACTGCCACCCTGTTTAGACCCGTGTGCGCACATGAATAGAGTGCTCAAATGTGCACGGAGCTGCTTTTTCCTGGTTTAACTTCCTTTTTCTTCCTGTACAACCCAGTGCACGGCGCGTACACACGCTTACACTTTGTAAAGAGTGCTAGGCAGGTTTAGACACACCCCTAGCTTAGCTGTGCTACTCTAGTAGCAATCCCGAGCCACAGGTCTCCAATCCACTTACAGTATGCCCGACACCCCCCCCATGATGTCACCTATATCCTAGTCTTGCACTCAGCTATTTATACTCTTACACTCTTGGGAACTGCCTCACACCCTGGGAAACTCTGGGATTCACTAACCCTTCCCTCATTTGCATAGGCTTGCCTGCTAATGCATAGTTACATGTCCCACACTGAGCCTCCCCCCTTAGCAACCATTACACACTGGCCAGGTTGTCTTCTGACTGCCATTGGCTTGCATGGCAGAATACTGATTTTAGTTGGAATGCTTATTTTAGGTTTATTTTATTTATTACCCCCGATCCCGTTTGCGCGTCACTGCCCTATGCTTAACCAGGCGAGATCGGTGAAGATGAAATTTCATGTTGTTTATTTTACATTTTGTAATGCCAATGGCCTTCTACTTGGATATCGGCATGCTTCCTCAATGATATGCAACCTTTATTTGGAGCTGTCATGGCTCTGTTTTGTAGGTTGCTGAACTGTACTCGGTTACTAACCGAGTACATTTCTGTACACTGCACACGTCCTTGATCACATATTACCCTCATTTGCATGGTTTTCACCTGCAAATGAGGGTAATTTGTATACAGGAGCTTGGTCCGTGCAGAATTAGCTCACTTGCACTTCCCAGGACCTCGTTCCTGGATCACACGTTGGCCATATTACCTAAAATAGCTCTTAAACTAATCCTACACGCTATAAAGGGCTTAGTAAATCCGGGGGTTTGTCAATGGCCTATCACATGTACATTGTTGGGCCCTCTTCTATTTAGCATCTACTTCTCAGACTTTCAGTCCAGCACTCATGGTCTATGGCCATTTATGTTTGCAGACAACTATAAACTGGATGTTGTGATTCACAATAGCTCTAAAATGGAACAGACTGTGTTAGAGTTGGTGCATGGACAATGATCTCAAATTAAATATAACAAATGTTGCATAGTTCAGTTTGGTCAGCAAAACATTTTCAGATATCATGCAAGTGGCATACCTCTCCAATCAGACATGTTCATAAGGGATATAGGCACTCTTGTTGATAATTCCTTATCCTTTGACCATTATGTCTCTGCAGTAGTTTGGAAAGCCTTATAACTGGCTCAGATAATTTCCAAAGGTATCTCCACTAAAGCCAAAGAAGTCTTTATTCTTCTTTATTCGTATCTTATCATATTTATTATTGAATATAACACACCTTTTGTCATGTATTTATCTAAACATATTAATCAACTTGAGAGACCTCTTAGAGATTTGTAACTAGAAGGATCAGTAGCCTCAAAATCTAAGTTGTCAGGACAGAGTGGCTGCCCTCTCTTTATAATTAGTCTCTTATCGACTCCTATGTGGAGATCTGTGCCTCGCCTTTTGAACTATGAAAGATCCAAACCCTCGTTGACCTTCTATTCCTTCACAGAACCTTAGATAGCCTGTTAAAGAAACTAAACCTTCATCATCAGATAACTTAGACATGTTGGTGAGATAGATTCACACCCCAATGTATCCCATGCCTCTGTAACAAATTTCTACCACATGTCAAGCAGAGTAGCAGCCTTGCCACCTTCAAGGTAAACATAGATAATTGGACGGGCAGCATCAAACTCTTCCCAAATTGATCTTGTCTTTCCCCCCTTGTGACTGGAGGGAACTTTTGAATAGGATGTTTGGCTAGGCTTGTTATAGTCTGCATACTGACTGCATAGTACATACCTGTGAACCTAAGAATCCCCAGTAATAATTTAATTTGGGGTCTATATTGGAATATCAAAAGATGTAAACACCGAATGTTTAAATGTCGAACTGTATTCAGCAAAAGCTGAAAACAACGAACATACAGAACAGTGAATTTTTTCCTAGGGAAAAAATTTGCTGTTCCAAAACACATACACACAACACAAGCACACCAAACAAACAGCAATCCACACACATACACATAAAATCTTACACCTAACCCTACACTAAACTATACACAAACCACTAACTATCCACTTACCTTAACCCAAACCCTAACCCTAAGGTCCGTCACTATCGCACACTCACCTCACCCACGCACTAACCCTAACTCACCTACCCCGCCCTAACCCTCACGTCCACACAATCGCACACTTACCTGACCTGCGCCCTAACCCTAACTCACCTAACCCACCCTAACCCTCACATCCACACAATCGCACACATACCTAACCCGCATGCTAACCCTAACTCACCTAACCAACCCTATCCTCACGTCCACATAATCACACACATACCTAATCTGCACCCTAACCCTAACTAACCTAATCCACACTCAATTGCACACTTACCTGAACCCAACCTGTAACTTTCCACCACAGTGCTGAAAATACCGAAGCAACAGAAATGGACAACCAAATTCTTTCCCTAAGAAAAAATTTGGTTTTCTGTTGCTTCGATATTTTCAGCTTTCGCTGAATACAGTTCGACATTTAAACATTCGGTGTTTACATCTTTTGATATTCTAATACAAACCCTTTAATTTATGTATATGAGCACCAGCATTCTTACTCCTAATTGTGCGGCCTTCCTGACAAAGTGTCTCAGTTACAGGTATCTGCTTACAAAACAGCTTCTTGTAATGTAGTCAAAATCGTCCTTTGCAGACTGAACGTAGTAGACTATGGCTGGAATATAGTGTCTTAAACGTTAACTGGGACCGTGACCACAGAGCTATGAAAGAAAGGAAAACATCCTTTTATAAAGAAAAGCCAACACATAGTTAAAATGAATAAGAGAACAGTAGTGCTTAGGGGAGACACCCCCAACTTATTAGATTAGTGCACTCATGAACAACACTAATTTCATGAGACAGAGCATAAAAAGAAAGAGAAATGTCACTTAGAGTGAAGCAGTTCAAACCTGGATCTGTATTGCTGCACTTCCTGTATTAGAACACACTTACAAACACACTCTGTACTCATTCTCCCTTATCACAATTTTTGTTGCTATTGCTAGTGGCTAGTGCCTAACTTTTTTATTGGTTCCCACACAGGGTGAGCTGATGTCTCCGTCTGCAGCTTGGCATACTTTAAGCCTGACCTTTACGTCAGTCCATCTCATATATCCTGTTTAACCCCTTGAACTTAGGGTCATCAACCATCCTCATATACAGATTGGATGTGGGTAAAGCGGTCCACACAGCCTATCTGGACCTCGCCAAGGCCTTCGACACCATCCCCCACTCTGGAATCATAGATAAACTTACTAAGCTGGGCATAAATCCCTACATCACTCGATGGGTTGCCAACTGGCTTACTGACAGAACCCAGACAGTAAAAGTAGCCGACTCCAAATCCAGCTCCAGACAAGTGACAAGTGGAGTACCTCAGGGTTCAGTCCTGGGACCACTCTTGTTTGGCATCTACTTCTCTGAAGTACAGGCCAAATCTAAGGGACTCTGGCTAACAAAGTTTGCAGATGACTGCAAACTGGGAGCCATTATTGAATTCCCAAATGATGTGGATATTCTACAAAAGGGCCTTACAGAAACAGATGCCTGGTGCCAGAGCCATGGGCTCAAGCTTAATGCCAAGAAATGTATAGTTATCCCCTTTGGAAAAAACATGTACCCATGAACTACCACATAGGTGGCAGGACACTAAACATCGAAATGGTGATGAGAGACTTAGGGACACAAGTGGACAGTGGTCTCACTTTCGATAACCACATCGCCACAACAGTCAGGAAATCCTTCTACGTGGCACACCTCATCACTAAGGGCTTTTCATCCAGAAAAAAGGAGGTCATTGTCCCACTGTACTCATCCCTCATTAGACCCATTATAGAGTATAATGCCCCATTTGGTATGTACCTCACAAGACATCTGCAACAGCTGGAAAGGCCACAGAAATACCTCACTAAAAGAATCACAGGCCTAAATCAGATGCCATATGCTGACCGTCTAAAAAAACTCCAGCTATACTCTGTGGCATATCGTCTACTCAGAGGTGATCTCTGCTTAACATACAAGGCCATGTCAAACCCTGAGCTGTTGGACATGCTCCACTTGAAGAAATCCCAATCCCTCAGAGTCACATGCTCCAGGGATCTAAACCTTATAATCACAATGAACGAAACATGCTGGAGGGATAGGTTCCTGACCCAGAGACTCCCCATACTCTGGAATAGACTGCCCATACATGTCAAGCAGAGCGCCTCATTGGCCCTCTTCAAAAGGAACCTTGATGATTGGATGGGAAATAGGAAATTCACCCCGGGGATCATGTCAGTCGCCCTGCTAGACAGGGGCCCAGAGAAGTAAATATTGTGGGAAAAAAATTCCAGGGAATTGTTATGGCTAGGCTTGCATAGGCCTTAGGGCTGATAGCCTAGTACCAACCTA
Organism: Protopterus annectens; assembly: GCF_019279795.1. NCBI lineage: Eukaryota > Metazoa > Chordata > Ceratodontiformes > Protopteridae > Protopterus > Protopterus annectens. The sequence continues at coordinate 839,819,977 of NC_056739.1, forward strand.
TGAACCTATGAACCAGGTGATTATGGAGTGGTGTTGAGAGATGGAAAGGTGAAATAGACCAAAAACCACCATTGCCACTTAGGAGATAGCTTTGTAAATTTTGTGGGTTAAGCCCTACTCCCTTATGTGCTGGCATTGCCTCTGTAAGCTGACAGAAGAAATAAGATATGAGTAATATGAACATGTCTGCCAAGGGACCAAAGGTGGACAAGCCCCTGTCCCACTTGTTCATGAAAACTGGCAGCCACTTCCTTCCCCTGTCTCTACCAGAGCTAGCCTGAACAACCTGACCCCATCACTGTCCTTGGCCTTAGGAAAGGAATGAAGGAGTAGCTCCATCATTCCTTTCTACACCCCGTACCAGCTCAAACAGATGCCCAAGCCACTAACCAAACTTACATACATAGATGCATGCATTTACACATACATACATAGATACATGCATTTACACAAATATACACACACGTAGATACATACAGTTACACAAACATGCATACATAGATACATGCATTTACATAAACATACACACACTCATGTATTTGCAGAGAATAAAGGCATTGTAAAAACATACTGCTGCAAAAAGCCTTTATTTGTATATTTTAATATAAAATGAGAAAACTTTCAGATGATATGCAAGGGTTCAGTATTGTACCTGAAATCTGAATTCTTGTGTAAGGTTATAGTATTTATTTTAACGTCATACTAAAAAGGAAAAAAAAGAAACATTTAATTAAAGCTTCTCATAAGCACACATAATGCTTATGAAAACAAGTCCTGCAAAGTCCAGCAGAACCAGTGCTAGGAACAAGTTTTCCAGCCCTTTGAGTTAGAGTGAAAAATGTCCTGCAGGAAACATGCAGCCTGATGACTAATGCAAACAATGCAAGTAGCACACTATAAGTAAGAGTCATAGCCTGTAAAGGATCAATGTCAAGTTGAGTAGTGTGTAGCAGTTAGAGCTGCTGACTTACAGCACTTGGTTCTCCAGCTCAGGTCTCGGTTGGGGTGCCTTCTGTTTGGTATCTGCACATCTTCTCAGTGTCCATGTGGGTTTTGTCTGAGTGTTCCAGTTTCATTCCACATCCATATGCATCATAGGTGAAATTGCATTCCTCCAAATTGCCCATAGATGTATGAATGAATGCTTGCTTGTGCATGTTTGTGATGGGCTTGTGCTCTTTTCAGGATTAGTTTCACTCGCTTCTACTTAGTGAGAGCCAGCAGAGGATCCAGCCCCCCCCCCCCTTCCCCGTGACCTTGAACTGAATGAAGTAGGTAAACAGTGACTAAATTAACAAACAGGGGAATCAATGAAGATGAATGTCCTGTTTCTCATTGTAGGAACTTTCAGTATATTTTGTCTAAGAGCATGCTAGAACCTGTCCATCTTCTGAGTTAATTATGGATTTGCATTGCAAGAGACAGTAGAAATATTAAAAAAAAATCATTGTACAACTCACTTGTTTTTCACTTCCCAGAAAGGAACCAACAGCCCTTTAGGTACACAGCACTACAGCAGTTTTCATAGTGCTGAATCCTAGACAGCAGTCTTATTTAACTGCATCACTAAACACATTTATGTACTTATTTTTAACCCATTAAATAATTACCATTATTTAATGAGCTGAACTATGAAGACTATGCCTCAATACTATGTTGGACAGTCTAGCATCCTCTGAAGCATCTTTCAGAGAAGATAACTAGGCACTATATTTCTAAAGTTGCCGTAGTGTTTTATACCTAGTACAAAAGTATTAATTTCACAACAATTTGTTTAGTAATCTCCTAAAAACTGATTTTTTTCCCCCTACGGCTAGTTTGAGTGAAGTACATCTAATTGTATTATATCCTAAATCTCTGACTATGCATGTTTAATTCTCTTACATTGAAATTACTTTTTATGAAATAGTTATTGAGGTCTCCAAATAAGAAATATCAGTCTGAAAGTAAATGTTTCTAAAATACATCCCTTCCCAAAGGCTCTTTTGTTCACTCCTTACAATAGAGTTCTTGCTAAAAGTCAGGAAAATGCTCATAAGATCAGATGCTGTGGGTTTATCCCTACACTAAGACCTTGCATTTATTTACTAATACTGTGGGTTCTCATAAGATCAGATGCTGTGGGTTTATCCCTACACTATGAACTTGCATTTATTTACTAATACTGTAGGTTCTACACTCCTTCACAAGAAACGTTCAAATCACATCCAGTTTGCTTGAGTCAGTAGTATTTTAGGTAGTGAAAACATCCCATGATATCCTTTCTGTAAATCATTCACATAATATTTCTAGAAAACAACTAAATGTTCATCCATTATATTTTTTATAAAATTCACAGCCCATTCCATTCCTGGGAAAACTGTACATTTTGCATGTCTACTTTATTAATGTCTGCTCTAGTTCCCTTTCATTCTGTTTTTTGCTACAGGAAATATGCTCATTGCCTTCCATTGCTTTTTTCATTTCTTTCCGATTTTTATGATATAACCTCATATAGACTGCAGCATCTCATTTATTATGGCTTTTTCTTGTAATGATATTCTCATTATTTACATTGTTTTAACTTATCCCTTTTCTTTTTTGACCCTTGCATGGACAAATATCCTTGCTTTTACTCTTAACTGCATATGTTTGCTTTTCATCCCATTCTTTTATGACCCCGTAATTTCTTTTAAAAGTTCCTGTTCTTTTCCAATATATCATCATGGCTTCTTTCATAGTCTCCTCACATTTCCTCATATTCATACCTTTTTCTGTATATCCTGTTAGTAAAATTAGTAGAAAGTAACAACCGTTTTTCTTTCTTTATAGGAAACGTACCAAGTGTTCTTGTTTTCACTGAAAGGTCTCAGAGATATATGGTCTATGGTCTTCCCAAAGTATATTTGATACTGTTGTAAATCCCTAATCTTAAAGTATACCACTAGAGATTCTTTTTAACGCCCCCAACCTCCTGCCCATTTCACTCCACTACAACAACAAAAAACCCTCTCCATATTCCTAAATTATCTGTGATACCACTGAGTTTCTTTCTGTTTAGTCTTTTCTAAGTGATTTCTGTGTCATGTAAAATCACAGTCTCAAAGTGAAACGAGCCCTCTGGGATCAGTTCACTACCCCAGTCAACAAAGTTTAATAAAATAAAATGTAAATGTAATAATTCTTTCTTTTAATGTAAAAGCTGTAGAACTGTCAGCATGCAGAACAGCTCTGTTTGTAATTTTGTGACCTTTTTGATATGACTAGAAAGTTGTTTTGTTCCTTTTGAATAAATTATAAGCGGAATCCCCAACCATGGTATATCTTGTTAGCTTCTGAAATTAAAGCATATCACACACAAATTCCTAACAGGTTTTCTATCTACATACATAACTTTCCCTGGCTCTGTGACTTTCATATCAACAAATTTAACCTACTTTTTCTTACTGAGTATTCATTATATCTAGACTATACAATATATTCCCCCAACACTACTAGTGCCTCCTAGTGCCTAAATATGTCACACTATTAAATAAAGTTACTACTCTGAAGATGTATACTATCAGAATGTTGTTTCAGCAATGATTCCAATGTTATAATAACCCTCCTTACCTACATCATTAAAAATGTTAACACTGGCACACAGAATAATAATGCACTTAGACATTTTGAACCTTTTTCTTACTATAGCTTATACTTTTTCTTTTAATGGGTCTCATATTTATTGATTTATCCTTATCATACATGATGTTTTATCTTCATTGTACAGATTGTTTTATCTTCATCTGCCTTCATATCTTATTCTCCTGAACCTTTTAAGTTCTCCTGCACAAGAAGATTGGAAGTATTCATGGTGTTATTTCACATTACTCTTGAACATTGGAAGTATTCATGGTGTTATTTCACATTACTCTTGAACATTGGAAGTATTCATGGTATTATTTCACATTACTCTTGAACATTGGAAGTATTCATGGCATTATTTCACATTACTCTTGAACATTGGAAGTATTCATGGTATTATTTCACATTACTCTTGAACATTGGAAGTATTCATGGTATTATTTCACATTACTCTTGAACATTGGAAGTATTCATGGTATTATTTTGCATTACTCTTGAATATTGGAAGTATTCACGATATTATAGCATATTATACTTCTCGTGTCACATTTTTGCTTACTACATTAGGCTTCATGAATATATTACTTCTGAATTTGTAACATTACCCTTTTCTTCAGAAACATTAACTGTTTCACAAACACTTTGTTCCCTTTTATTACAGTCCATCCAAAAATGTCACTGTTTCTCATACATAGTGCTAGAAGCACATGTCTCACAGTGTTTTCTGGCTTTATTACTAAAGAAATAGCATGCTTTGGGTCTTGTAATATAATATAATATAATATAATATAATATAATATAATATAATATGATATGATATAATATAATATAATATAATATAATATAATATAATATAATATAACATACCTGTAAAGCGTCTAAAGTAAATTACACTGGGTGCATGCACAACTTCACGTCTTTCACTTTAAGTGGTTAGAAAACATTCTAGCCGGCAGTCTATAATCCAGTTTTATCCAATGTTTTCCTAATACTCAATATAATCTCACAAAATGGTGTAAACTTATTTATACATTTTCTCTTCACACAAAGCAGTCATCATAAATTGGATAAATGAATGTTTAGTTTCAAATATTGAACAATTAACATGCCAAGATCATTCTAAGATTGATCCTCACTGTATTTATGTTGAAATAAACTAATCATGTATTTCAGAAGTTTCAAAATACATTTCAATATTTTTTCAGTGCTAACTGTATCATGGAATATATCTGTAGCATTCTTATTCCAAACAGGTGCACATTCTTAACCCAGAAAAAATGGGTACACTTTTTAATTTTGAAATACCAAAATCTCCAGTTTCAAAATACCGATCCCAGAAAGTCGAGATTTTGGAATCTCAAAATTAAAAAGTGAAGAAATAAAAAAAAAAAACAGCTAAAATAATGTTTTTGCAGGGAGGCAAGCCCCCCCTGCACCCCGCACACCCCCTACTTAAATATACCAACTTCGAGATTGCGCTACCGCACTACAGTAAAGAGAACGGTAACTTCATACTTAAATATACCAACTGCGAGACCGTGCTACAGTGAAGAGAACAGTAAGAGCATTACCGTTCTCTTCATTGTAGCACAATCTCGGAGTTGGTATATTTAAGTAGGGGGGTGTGGGGGCAAGCCCCACCTGCAAAAACATTATTTTAGTTGTTTTTTTTTTTTTTTGCTTCACTTTTCACTTTTGAGATACCAAAATCTCGATGTTTTGAGTTCAGTATCTCAAAACTCGAGATTTTGGTATTTCGAAATTAAAAAGTGGACCCGAAAAAATATATATCAGGCATAGTTTCCATTATTTCCCTTCTACAGAAACCTTACCACATTTCAGTGTTATAGTACCCTGCTAGTTCCTCACTTTGCTGTAACAGCCCCTGCACATCACATGGACATTCTTGCCTCAGTAGCCCATTCATACTGCTTTGACTTTAGATGACATCAGATGCTTCCTTAGAATAAAAGTGCTGCAAACTGTTTAAAATCATCCTCAGTTTGAGGTACACCTGCTAAAGTTGATAAAATATTTTACATCAAAATACTCTACAGAATGTATAATTATATATTAACTATTAAATGTAAAAATTCATCCAGTAAAAATTAGATACATACCTTCTTGGTGGTGTCACTAGTCATGCAGTCCAGAAAAAAACATTGAGGAGCCTTGCTCAATTTCCCCATTACCCTAGAGCGTTGTTTGGTTAAGTGACTTTCTCAGTCACACAGTAAGCAAAGGAAGGTCGAGAGACTCAAACCCTGTACCACAGGATGTAGGTCATTAACAGCATATCGACTGAGTGATTCAAACCCTGGAGTACACAAGGCAGCTCTTTTACAAGCCACAGCCTTAATCCTCTGCACTAACTCTGAGACAACTACCAGTGTGTGTGTGTGTGTGTGTGTGTGTGTGTGTGTGTGTGTGTGTGTGTGTGTGTGTGTGTGTGTGTGTGTGTGTGTGTGTGTGTGTGTGTGTGTGTGTGTGTGTGTGTGTGTGTGTGTGTGTGTGTGTGTGTGTGTGTGTGTGTGTGTGTGTGTGTGTGCATATCTGCATGTAATATGACATGTAAGTTAGAGCAGCTGACTTTCTGGGCCACATTCGAAAAGAGTTGCTCTCAGTTTAAGTCTGCCCTGATTCTAAAAGTTATATTCCTGGTGTACATGACTTACTTTGGTGTGAGGCTATCCATAAACAGGGTTACACCAAGGGGGCAGATTCCAAAAGACCTGCTCTCAATGTAAGTGATCACTTTCCAGTGAGCTGGGAATTGCTTGTTGAAGGCATTCTTTCCCTGCTTATTTGAACTGTTTTTTTTTTTCTGAAATTGGTGCAGTTTGTTATCTGTAGCATATAGTAGATTCAGACCTGCTGAATCTAGCTCTGTTTGTATAACTTGAACACTAAACCAGGCCATCTTTTGTTGGAGAGGGTTCCTCTGCACCTTAGTGGCAGGAGTGTGAAGTTAGAACTCGTCTGATTGAAGGCTGCTGGAACAGGGCTCAGTTTTGAGCTTTTTATTGGTTAATTGGTTAATTTGTTTAAATCAGTTTTCTTTTGTTTGCAATTGTAAGCAATTCCAAGCCATCTGCTGATCTTAACAATATTTAAGTGGAATTTTTCACTGCATATTACACTTTTAAAGTGCATTTTTTACCATATCACTGCTTATTTGAACTTTTTTAAGTGTTGACCTGCTGAATCTAGTTCTGTTTGTATAACTTGAGCACTAAACCAGGAATTCTTTTATTAGAGAGGGTTCCCCTACGCCCTAGTGGCAGGAGTGTGCAGTTAGAAGTCATCTGACTGAAGGTTACTTGAACGGGGCTAAGTTTTGAGCTTTTTATTGGTTAATTTGCTTAGATCAGTTTGTGCTCGTTTGCTGCATAGCACTGTGTTTGTGCATCATGCACTGCCGTGCAGCAGTGGGCACTGTTGGTGGTTATAGACACAAACACTTCTGCCTGCACATTTTCCTTCAGTACTCTGCTGGTACTCCATCGGTGAGTTCTCGTGATTGTCCCTCACTGACAGGTGATACATTCAGTGAAGCTCCTGAGGTACCAACACAGATCCTACCCACTAGCCCTTCATATTTTTTGTCCACTTCTCCTTTCCTCTTCTTTACCTGTTCTTTCCTGTCCTCTCCCTGTTTTCTGACCACATCAAATTACGTAGCATTATGGACAGACAATTTCCCACAGTTTCTCCAGCCAGCCTGGTTAACATGGGCATCCTGAGGCAATGTAGCAAATGACTCATGTACACTGACAGCCCACTTCTTCTAGTCCACACAAATTCATTATGTGAGAAATGCATCTATCTCAAGAACATAGAATCCAGGCTCTCTTGCTCAACAGTCAGTCCATCTAATACTAAGCAGGTTATCAGCATGCACACCTCACCTCTTGCGCCTACCAAACCAACAACACATAAACCTACATGTGCAGAGGTCCTTACCAGAAGCTTACCTAAACATCAAAGACCTCCCAAACACAAACACAACCACGATTCACATAATACATCCTCTGCAGAACATAGTACACATAATATATCACGCATTAGTGTCTCGCCAGTCAAGCTCCTAAGGCATAACACAAAAACAAACATCTTTGTCATAGATTACTCAATTGTGAGACACACAGATATCCCTCTCACCAGGATGGATAAGGAAAAGGTCACAGTCAGCTGTCTGTCAGATGCCAGGGTCCGCCACATCACACACACACTCAGGTCTCTCAACAACAGGCACTGTTATGACTCTGTCATAGTCCATGTTGATATGAATGACTTGAAATGTACCTCACTGGACTATATGAAGAGAGACATGACTGAGCTCTTGGATTATGTGTCTCAGGCAGGTAAGTCCCTAGCCTTAAGCAGCATTTTACCTTCACCTAGGATGAAACCGCAATACAAAGAAAAAATGATTGGCTTCAACAATTGGCTTAGTTTCTGATGTCATTCAAAGGGGATTCAGTATCTGTCACCCTGGGATGACATGTTTGATAGAACTCAATGCTCTGCCAGAGATAGTCTTCATCTGTCACCCCTGGGATTTCGGTAACTGGCTAAGGCACTTGACATCCCCATAGTTCCTTTTTTAGGCAATATGACAAGAACAAAATTCCCAATGTAAAAATACCCACTAAAAACAACCTCAAGGTTATGCTGCTAAATGCTAAGAGTCTAAACCAGAAACTGCACTCACTGGAAGCAGTCCTTACCGTGGAAGATGCTGACATTTGTGCAGTCACTGAGACCTGGTTTAAGGTTGTGGAGAGCACCCCAACTATACCAGGTTACCTTTCCTTCCATACATTTAGACCACAAACTAAGGGCATGAGAAATAAAGGAGGTGGTGTACTAATATTCATTAAAGATAAATACACCTCTAGATTGGTTAAACATCACAATTCCCTTGAATTACTTCAGGTGCAATTGACTGTAAGTAAGACCCCTCTTCAGGTCATTGCCAGCTATAGGACTCCCTCCATGAATCTGAATCAGGACATCCACTCAGCTACTTAAATCTACTTGAGTCAATCAAGATACAACCAAACACCCTGGTTTTGAGCGACTTTAATTATCCGTCTATAGACTGGGTAAATAATATGTGTTCTAACTCACTTGCACAAAGATTCCTGGACTTCGTTAAATCCAACCCACTGGACCAGGTGGTTGACACACCCACAAGGGGCTCAGGCATCCTGGACCTGGTGCTCACCAACATGAGAGACTGCTGCTCCATCCCCAGTGTATGGCCATCCCTGGTGAGATATGACCACAAATCAGTCTCGCTAGAAGCAAGTATAACAGAAGACCCCCCCATGGCCGGCCTTAGGCATAAGCCAACTAGGCGGCCGCCTAGGGCACCGGTGTAGCAGGGGCACTTTTCCAGTATTTATTTGGTGTAGGTAGACGAGGATGGGGGCACCAGGTAATGTATTCGGGGGCGCCGTGGAGCTGTTTTGCCTAGGGCACCAGTTGACCTAGGGCCGCTCCTGGACCCCCCCCCCCCCCTTAGCAACAACTAGACTAAAAAACTTATCCAAGGTTGATAACAGCCTTTTACATAACAGAATAAGTAGCTTCATAGTCCCCCCCACACTGATGGAACAAACACCTATGCTAAGTTATACACCGATGCTTTATATAAGCACCTATACAACTGTATTGACTCTGCCGTACCTGATAGAACTAAAGCAAGATCTTCAAGGAAAACAAACCTGCCTGGTGGACAACTGCCATTAATAGGTTATACAATAGAAGAAAGAAATTGCTGTTTAAGAGCAGAAAGGAACAGTCTCAGAACTGAAAACACTCCCTCCTCAACTTAAACAAGCTGATAAGACTCGAAGTGAAGTCCTCCACAGCTAACTATGAATCCAAATTAGTTTCCCTAACTAAAGATAACCACAAGGTATTCTTTCGTTACATCTGTAACCTCAAAGGTAAGGCCCAGATTTGCGCTGAACTCGTAGTTAATGATACTACATATATAGAACCTGTGGATATAGCAAACCTGCTGGCTGACTGGATCAATGAAAACTTCACTCCACTGTCCCTGCCACATATACCCCAAAGCATCCCAAACACCTGTCCCCCTGCCTATTATCTCTGAGGATCAGGTCTTAAATGCCCTATCCAAGGCTAAAAACACAGCCTCTATGGGACCAGACAACATCCCAGGCTATATTCTACATGGGTTAAAACAGGAATTAACATCACCATTGTGCATGCTTTTCAATCACAGCCTAAGCACTGGTTTCATCCCAGTGGAATGGAAAACAGCTACAATCATCCCTTTGCACAAAGGGGGGTGCATCCATGGATCCCAGGAACTATAGACCCATTAGCCTGACCAGCCTTGTCTGCAAAGCTATGCAATGAATCATCATGGACCTTATTAACAAAGACATAGGAAATCTCCAAATGCTCAACCCCACCCAGTTTGGCTCTGTCAAGGGAAGATTGCTCCTGTTAAACTAGGTGGGCATCTTCAAGACAGTCACCAAAGCCCTAGAAGAGGGCAAATCTGTGCATACAGTCTACCTGGACTAAGCCAAGGCCTTTAACACAATCCTCCACTCAGGCATCATTGATAAAATCACCCAGCTGGGTATCAACCCATATATTGTCAGATGAGTTGCAAACTGGCTCATAGAACTCATACTGTCAAAATAGGGAACTCCACCTCCTCCAGCAGACCTGTAACCAGTGGTGTTCCACAGGGATTGGTTCTGGGACCCCTACTGTTCAGAATCTACTTCTCCAAAGTGCAGACTAAAACTAAAGGACTGTGGCTGACAAAGTTTGCTGATGACTGTAAACAGGGAGCGACCATTCAAAACCCCTAGTGATGTCAACATCCTACAAGAAGGTCTTATGCAGACTAATGACTGCTGCCAAAGTCATGTTCTTAAACTTAATGCAAAAAAATGCATTATTATCCCCTTCAGCAAGGGTGATGTTCCTGCAAACTACCACATCAATAGCAATACCCTAAGCACACAGTCAGTGGTGAGAGATCTGGGCACACAGGTTGGCAGCAACCTTAATTTTGATCGTGATGTCTCCACAGTGGTAAGAAGGGCATTTTATATTGCTGACCTCATAAGTAAGAGCATTGCCTCTAGAAAAAAAGAGGTTATAACTCCCCTGTACTCTTTCCTCATCAGGCCAATAATAAAGTACAATGTTCCCTTGTGTTCCTTTCCAAACACCTGCAGCAATTGGAGAAACCACAAAGGTTCCTTACGAAGAAAAGTCAGGGTCTTCAAGATCTGTCTTATGTGGACAGACTGAAATCATTGTCACTTTACTCTGTGCCGTATAGACTGCTCAGAGGTGACCTGTGTCTTGCATATAGAGCAATCTCTGACCCAGCTTTGATGGAAATGCTGCACATTCGCAAGTCAAATGGCAGACGAGTCACTCACTCAAAGGACCTTAACTTCATATGTGACATCAACAGAACTTGCTGGAGAGACAGATTTGTCTCACAGAGGTTGCTCCACCTTTGGGACAAGCTTCCTGTTCATGTTAAACAAAGCCCCTCACTGGCCGTATTTAAGCACAATTTGAATGACTGGATGGGTAACTGGAAATTCACCCTGTGGGTTCCACCTGTGTCCATCTTTTACAGGGGCGATAGGTGCTGATTTTAGTGTCTACTTGAACCAGACATCCTTGGGAACATGGGTTGAACTTGGCTAGGCTTCTCAGGGCCCTGGGGCTGTTAGCCTAGTAATCTCCTATGATCATATGATCAGGTTATGTCCCTTCAGCCATTGCTTCACTTACTGCTTGTGAAATGTATTCTTTCATTTCATCAGGAGATTATTTTTTTTCTTTTTGAAAGTCTTTTACTATTCCTGATTAGGTAGTATACTTACGTCAGTTTCAGTGCTTTTATTAGTGTAACGTATGTGTAATATTGTCACAGTTCTGATTTTTGTTTTCTTTTATTCTTTAATATTATTTTATACATATTTATTTACGGATATGAGTTGGGTTTTGTTTCTGATGTTTGGTGTTGCTTTTTATTGAGTTGCTGTTTTTTTTTTTGTTTTGTTTTTGGAGTATTAATGTGTTTGGCAGTTTTCCCTGCTAAATGACTTTTCATGGTTGTTGTTGGAATTTGAAGTCTGCAAGTAAGAAGAGATCTGTGAATGAATGAATGTGAGGTCCAGGTGGTCGCCAATTTTCTCCCATGTAATAGAACAGATCTGATGCACAAGCAGCTAACAATCTTATTGGATAGTGTTCCCTGGCCATTTCAATATGTATATAAAACCATGCAGAGACAAAAATGAAACAGGCTGGCTGTGACTAGAAATAATGCAGTGTTTTTATAACTGCATAAAAGCCAGTAAGGATACAAGACTACAACTAGGTCAATATAAAGAAGAGAACGTGAGACCAAGGGCCCAATTTCAAACAACTTGCTCTCAGTGTAAATGTCCAGTTACACTGACTGCAGGCTGAGAACAGGTCTTTTGGAACCTGGCCCCCAGTGTAAGCCTGTTTATAAATAGGCATTACATAGAAGTAGGTCACTTATAGTGACAGCAAGTCTTTCAGAATAAGGGCAGACTTACACTGAGTGCAACTGTTGGAATCTGGCCTCAAGTACAAGAACTTGTACATGATTTTGATGATCAGAAATTGATATGGATGATGTTTTAGCATGAGGAAGATAAGACAAAGAGCTAAACAAGATCTGTAGGTAGAAAATTAAAGTGCATACATAATCTTTTCTTATTGCATTTTCAAACTAGGTACAAAAAAGTAAGCTGGCTTCTCAAGGGTTAATACTGAGTTTCTTCCATTGTTACACAATAGTCTCATTACCATTTGAAGTGTTTGTAATTTGTTTTCCCTTGCCATTTTATATCCTTGCTATATTTCACCTATTTTCCTGTTAACTTTCATTGTAGTTCTTTTTAAAATATTATTAAGTTATCAGTATAGAAAGTTAGACCTTTTCCAACACTGTAATTCGTTGATTGTCAATAACTTTAGACACATTCTGTTTATTCTGTTCTTATTTTATTTTCCTTTCCTTTGGAAATTTAGAGTCATATCTGCAGTTTGGTATTCACTTAATTCAAACAGTAAGGTATTTCACCATTACCCCTACTGATGCATCTCTCTTTATAATGTGACTGAATGATTGTTTGTTTCTCCTTATCTTAAAAAGTATTCACAATGTGTGCATGTATGTATGTAGTGTTGTGCACGTGTGTGTGTGTGTGTGTGTGTGTGTGTGTGTGTGTGTGTGTGTGTGTGTGTGTGTGTGTGTGTGTGTGTGTGTGTGTGTGTGTGTCTCTAGGATTTCTAACAAAGAAATAGTACAAGTTTAATACATGTTATGTCATTTTTTGCCTTGTGTTGTCTATTGTGTTACATTTTAAGGTGTTATTGCTACAAATCCTTACCAAACATAACATTTCTTTATCTGGGCATGCTTCAAACCTAATTCTTATTCTAGCTGCTTCAAATGTTGCCTGGAAGAATATAAAACACACTGTCTAATCCTATATTTCCGAAATAGAATCCTATGTTTCTGCAAGGTTTTAATCTGAAAGAGATAAACTGTTATACAAAGGCATAATATTTTGGCCTGATTCCAAAACACTTGCTCTCAGTGTAAGTGATTTACTGTGGTGTTAGTCTGATCTGATTCCAGTGTAAGTGACTTACTTCAGTACAAGGTCTATCTATAAACAGGCTTACACTTGGGGGTTGGATTTCAAAAGACGTGCTGTCAGACTAAACGGCTTACTCTGAGAGCAAGTCTTTTGGAATCTGGACTATAAATTAGAATTATGTTTCTTGACCTAAATGCTGTCATCATCTTGTTTACAGTTAAAACGGGGATCTGTTAACATTAATATCCCTGAAATAATGTTAAAAAGAATGTGATTTGCAGTGTGAAACACATTAAAAATGTCACGTCCAGGAAACACATGTATTTTTGTTTGTTATGCATATACAGTAGCCACACTGGTCCCATATAAGCTGTACAGTCAGTCTGGCTCTATGACTTGTACGATTATTGCTTTATGACTTGTACGGTTATTATTCTTGTCACAGACAAAAAGTTCCAGTTTGTGGCAGGCCAACAGCCAGAAAATTTTGCTGGCATTCTAGTACCAAGCCCTAAATGATTTTTCTTTTGTATTATTTAGAGTCTTTATGTTGACTGTTGTATAAAAGTTTTGTCCTAATTGTGCATTTAAGTCTGTGTATTGATTTGTGTTACATGTTTTTTTCTGTTTTCCACCTTCCCATTTTCACCTTCCTAAACCTGCCCATCATCTTCCCATTTCTTAGGTCAAGTACAGTATAACGATTACTAGCTCTGAACCGTAAATACTGTGTACCATTTTTTCCTGTGTGAGTCACCATCCTAGGCCATCATGAAGCCATTTTGATAAATATACCTACAGCGCCTTCAGCCTTATGTGCCTCATACCTGTGCAATACCAGCATCCAGCTTATCTCCTGGCAGCTTTCCAGACTGAGCTATTGTTTCCAAAACAGAATCAGCCTGTAACTTATTTTTATAAAGTTTATAAAATAGTCCATTAAGCTAATAAGAAGACGTGCTGAGAAGTAGAAAATGTGCTTCAAGTGTTTCCTTATTTTTGTCCATAGTCTTGTCTATGTTTTTGTCTCTGATACGTTTTTGTATCTTTATGCTATTGAATAGTTTAATACACAGTGTAAATTAAATTTATTTAAATGTAAATCTCTGGTTTAATAGTTGTTTTAGCTTGATTTTTCTGCTGCCTTCATTTTTGTCTGCTAACTTTATGAATACTCTTGGTGGTGGTGGTGGGTAAAGGTGGATATGGTGACCCAACAGATCAAGACATCCCTGTAGTTCAGTTACCTCCTAACTCCTACCAGATCTATAATCCCGAGGACCCCTATGATGAAGAGGAACAAGAGACATACATAAGTCATGGGTCTTACCCCAGGCCAGTCCCATATCCACGGCTTTCCTATCCACAGCCTCAGCCACTTCAGCCCGAGTTCACACCAGTTCAAGAGGATGAAGACTCCATCGAAATGAGATCACCTGGCATGGCTCGTAATACAAGGGACCTGTCAAAAAGGATCATCAGAACATCAAAACACAAGAGGATAAATGTATATAAAAATTAGATTTAAGGCCAGTGGCTTGGTAAGTAAGCATAGTGTAGTTTCAGCTAAAACAGGAAGAATTTATATCTAAAGGTGTACTGACAGAGAGCTACATCTGCACTGCATTGTTGACAAACATCTACTTGTATGCTAGTAATGCAAGAGGAATGCCATAATGATTAAAATGTTGCTATATTCTACTGCACATAAAACATAAATGGCATGTGAAGATTGTTATCTAAATATATAAGACAGTAATGGAGAACTCATCAAAATGTAATAAATATATTTGAAAACATGTTCCTTATATTTATAAGCATCTGGTAAGCTTACTGCCTGTAAATGTAAGTGGGATAGTATATGGTACATTAAATATAAAGTGCTAACACGTTTAGGGTTTCGCTAGCTATTATCATTGTGCCCGATCTGTCTGCCAGTCAGCAGGAATCAAACTGACATGATAATATTTCACAAACTGTGCTGTTCTTTAACCGAGTAAACAAAGCCCTTAGCTGGGTCCCAATCAAGTACTTCAAGAAACAGATTAACTAAGTAATATTCCTTAGTTAACAGACTCTGCCTACACATATAAGCACATCTGAAACATTATGTATATATATATAAATATATATATATATATATATATATATATATATATATATATATATATATATGTATGTATGTATTTCTGTAATAGAACTGTTTATAAATTGTCAAGAGCCGTTTTACATATTTTAGGACCATCACCACTACAAGTGGAACTAATTTAATTAGTTCTGCTAGAGTTGAAATAAATATATTATTTCAGCTCTTAGTCATTAAACTGACATCATGAAAAGGCAAAAAAAAAAAATAAATATATATATATATATATATATATATATATATATATATATATATACCGAGATTCTAGTAGCAAGTGTTCTATCAATGGCTAAATACATGGCAGCATATGATAGGCAGTCACCACCGAAACATCTGTTAAGCAGCTGTTCTCTGATTGGTGAAATATTCAGAAGCATGTGTAGCCTCTTCCACAACAAGCTTCAAGACTCCATTTGGTTTTAATTCATACTGAATGTCTTAAGTGAAAATGCCAGCTTCTTTGAGAAACTAAATTTTGAATGGCAGAGTTTGAGTTTATAATTTTATAAGTGAATGTATTTTTTGTCTGAAATTGATTGAAGCACACAAGGAGGCCAAGACCTCCGCAGCAGAAAAAAATCACATGCACTCATGTGGTCCTATATATCCCAGTATCTTTCTCTCTCCACACTGGGCATTACTGCATACACAAAGTTTAGTATTCTGTTCAAGTAAATTTCAATAATTTATTCCATTGTGTGTGATGCTCCAATACTATTATTTTGTATGCTTGGACATTATTTGGAAATGTGGTGGCTTCTTTTCTCTAACTTACTAAAGAGGTGCTATCATAATTTCAGAGGTCAGTTGTACATTTAGCAGTATAGTTGTCATGAACCAGAATGTTGTGCACTGAATAAAATGCAATTCTGTAAAAGGTGTGCTTGCACAGTTGTCTTGAAACTGTTCACTCTGTGCCTTAGATTTATGTATTCTGAGCTAGTTAAATTCAGATTAAATAACAATCTATGTTTACATATTTTGTTTATAATAAACCAGTTTCAATAAAGATTTATCTATGTAGTATGGTACTAATGTAATGGATGTTCTTCTAAGCTATGAGTCTTTATTAGATTATTTTAGAATATTCACAAATATCTGATCTTTGTAAATGAA
Organism: Protopterus annectens; assembly: GCF_019279795.1. Lineage (NCBI taxonomy): Eukaryota > Metazoa > Chordata > Ceratodontiformes > Protopteridae > Protopterus > Protopterus annectens. The sequence goes on from NC_056739.1 coordinate 839,836,501, forward strand.
GAGCTGTTAAGTGTATTGATACAGAGCTTTACATAATATAAATGTCATTAAAAAGGTATGAGTATGTTTGTGAAGTCATTGCATACTATAAAAAGCATGTTTGTTGAGAAGCATTGTTTAAAAAGCTACAATGTAAAAAGATTTCTGTACAGTAACCACACCAAAGAAACTTGGTGATATTTTAGCCAAAGTAGGAAGTAATTTATTTTTTACCTTGTGTTTTTTGGTAAGCAAATAAAAATGGAAACATCATTTTCAATTTGTGTTTCACTTTGTTGTAGCCGAACTTGCATGTGCTTTGACAGTCCTCCATTAATTACTTGTCTTTGCCATACATTGTAAAGGTGGAGTATTCTGAATGACTGCTCACTTCCTTCAAGGTGCTTCTGTACTACTAAAAGGCAATCATTTCTATATGTGCCACAACTGATGTGTCTCTAGTCATACCTGCTTCATTTTCACATGCGTACGCATGATGTGTAATATATTGCTGCATGTTGCTATACCTTATACACTGTAGTCTGTGATGCATGCATATTAGAGATTTTATTATCTAATCCCCCAATGAAAATGGTCTCTGCCCCGATAGACAGTACATCCAGCAAAATGTAAACAAATGAGTTGTAGAAGGCTGTTCCCAAGCAAAGCTAGACACTAGATGTTATGTGCCTTTACTGTACCTTATCTGACCAACCATAGACATACACAATCTTCTTCATTAGGTTCATGGGTTCATAACCATGAACCTATGAACCTATGAACACATGCAATCTTCTTCATAGCTTGTCAGAGTATGTGTCAGCATGGCTATAATATCCTTTTAAGTGTTACTGGGAGTATTACAGTGGTATAGTCTAGTCAGGAAGGGTATCCTGGATCTACCCGATACTTCAGTACTGAATACTAGTTTGTGGTTACTTTTTAATTCATTTTCATTTTACAAATGGGTCTGAGATTTACGCTATGCAGCTTCATCATACATAGACTGAAAAACTCCATTCTGAAATATCTCTATCTCAGTTCCATCTTTATTTACTCAGCAGTTTTTAGTCATCAGAAAAAATGTCTTAGCACTCCTGTGTTCATTTTCATTCCTCTATATCTGTCATGCCTACTTTTTCATTACTAATTTATTTATTGAAATTTGATTACTGGGAAATTCCAACTAGGTATAAGCCCATTTTCAGCAGAGGCCTGGACAGAAAAACTTCAAATTATTACAAAAACATTTTAGGAATAATGCTTTTACAATCTTCAAAAATAAAACCAAAACATTTGCAGTTTGAATAATAATAACAAATTAGACACAATATAAAAACACTGGTTAAGAATCATTACACGTTATATGACAATCATTTAATATTTAGAGAAATTTCAGACAGTTTATAGAGAAATTAAAGGTAAGTTAGTGTAATAAAAACAGGAATTGCAATATGAGCCGAGGGAAAATGGGCTTATGGTACATTTAGAGCATACTTCCCAACCATACCAAATTACTTGTTTTTTACCAAGTTTTGGGGTCCAAATGAAGGGGTGCCATGATTCTGGAGTGACACCCCTTAATTTCTGATTTTTTTCTGTTGTTATTTTAATTTTTAAATTTTTGCGCTGTTTGAGCTGATGTCATCATGTGCGCGATGATGTCAGCTCCGTCAGGGCTACCAGCCAGTCTGAATTGAGCTCTAGGAACTCATGTCATGTAATTCCCAGCTGACCTGGGCTGCTCAAATGCGAGTGGGAATGGGGATTATCAGCGAAAAGGACGGCACTTTTTATGGCACTCTTCTAATGGGGATTATCAGCGAAATGGCAGCACTCTTATTATTTATGTTCGGAATGGCAGAGGGAAATCAGTGGCAGCGGTTATGGATTATTTTATGTTAGGAACGGTCTCCAAACAGGAAGAATGAAGACTCAGCAGCTTGCAGACTCAGCAACTTGCAAGTAAGGGACTGTGTGTTTGTGTGAATGAAGACTCAGCAAATTGCAAGTAAGGAACGGTGTGTGTGTGTGTGAATGAAGACTCAGCAACTTGCATGTAAGGTGTGTGTGTGTGTGTGTGTGTGTGTGTGTGTGTGTGTGTGTGTGTGTGTGTGTGTGTGTGTGTGTGTGTCTATCTTAAAAAGACACCCTAGTTATACAGCTACATCTTTTAAATATATCTATATCTATCTATCAATCCATCTGGTTTCAGGGCAGGAGTTTATTGAATTCTGATTTGTAACAATGGGTCTACAAGCTTTCACAGCCCATTGAAATTAATGATGGTTGAATAGTACTATGGTCAAACCTGCTTTGGTTGAGTATAACTGTGTAATTGCTTTGTTGTTCTGGCTGCATGATCACAGATTAGTGCTCCCTCATTGTATTCATTGTTTTGTTTGTGTGTGTGTGTTTGTGTGTGTGAGCCTAAAGTCCCTAGCTACCACCACTTGTGAGCTTTGTCCAGATGTTTGTGCTAACAGTTGAGAGCTATGGTGAAAAGTGAGAACAGAATTTATTGGCTTTGTTAGTCCAGGTTTTTTGTGCTATGAGGTTTTGAGCTATGGTGAGTGAGAAGTGAGAATTGATTTGTATTCCCCCATTATTGGCTTTGTCCAGGTTTTTGTGCTAAGAAGTTGACAGCTGTGGTGAGAAGGGAGAACTGAATTCAGTAAATGATAGCCATTAAGTTTCAGTCTTCCTATTTTTCAGGAAACTGCTGATTTGGCATAGTGGTATGTTGCTCTGACTGTAGTGCATAGGGTCCTGGGTTCAAGACTTGCCAGTGAAATGCATGGTGGTAACACAACATTTTATTCTAGCAACTTTCCAAAATTATACAAACAATGTTTAAAATGTGTCCCTGGTTTTTGACCTTTTGACCCCCCCCCAAAAAAAAATTGAAAATAAGTGAGAGAAGCTGTGCAAGATGGCTATGTTAAGCAGTATGATTTAGAGAGAAAGTCAGGGAAGAGAATTTGTTAGAAGTAAGGAAGTAAGTGAAGAAGGGAGAGTAAGGAGGTATAAAGAATGAAAAGGTACTTGTTCACATTTAGGGATATAGTTTATCCTGGTTATGAGCAAGAACAGAGACAAATTTTAGCTAGGAAGTCTTTCAGTGTGGTTTTAAAATATGGGAGGAGATTATTGACCTAATGGATAGAGGTAAGGAGTTCTAGGCCTTAGCAACTTTACACAAGTAAAGACAATTCCTAGCAGATTTGATAGGTTTGTAGATAGACAAGAATTCTTGGTCAGTGAATCACAATGACCGACTGGGAACATAGTTGTGTAGAAGTTTTTTTTTAGTGATAAACAGGCAGATAGATGCTGGATAATTTTATAGGTGGTAAGAAGCGGTGTATGTTAGTGGATGAAGCAGTTCTAACCAACTTAGTCTTTTCAGTGCTATACAGGGGGGTTCTGAAAGGGTTATTTGCTGCAAATTTAGCATCTTTGTTATAGTCTTGTTCAAGTTGTAATTTTTGTGAAGCCTGGAGATTAGTAAGGATGGGAACACCATAAAGTAGTGTGGGGAAGAGATAAGTAGTGGCAAGTATAGTTTTAGTTGCATTAGTGTAAAAGTTTTTGGCTTATTTAATTTGTTATGAGAAGTGACTTCAATGACTGTATTATCAAGAAAGAGGACTTTACATTTAGTTTTTTCATAAGGGAGGGATTTGGGGGAAAAGTAGTAGTTTTGTCTTTTTTGGATTGAGCATGAGTTGTGAGTTATGAAGCCATGTTCCACTGGCTGTTAAAGTTTTCTGAGTAAATCTTTGGAGGTGTATCACATTGTCAGATGTGCAAATGAGAATGGAATCACTTGCATATTGTATTAGGGTGACCTGCTGTATGATGTATAGAGGGTGTTGATGAAAATGTTAAAGGGGGGACCAAAGATCTAGCCTTGTGGTACACCAGTGGTGACTGGGAGGTAAGGAGAGTGGGTAAAGTGACATTTTACTGACTGATATCTATTAGACAGGTAGCTTTTGAACCACAGAAGGGTGGACTGGGAGAGACCTAGTGAGGACATTTGAAGTAGAAGTTTACTGCAGCAATCTGTGTCAAAGGCTTTAGATTAGACTTTAGACTAATGTAGCAGTCTTTCATCTCCCTACTAGTTTATCTCAGTTTATTTCTCTCATCCACTTACTCCAAAGTAATACAGAAAAACATTATTTGTCTGTGTGGTTTGGCTTCTATTCTGCTGCCTTTGTCAGACACACATATTAATTAACAAACACACACACACACACACACACACACACACACACACACACACACACACACACACACACACACACACACACACACACACACACACATTCACAGAGATATTCTTTCTCTCAGTTTTTCACTTTCACCTCCAGTAATCAATGAAATATCCTCTTATTCCACAATTTCACTGAATGAGAATACATGCTTCATGCCTACCGGATCTTAATTTTGGTACTGCAAATCTGCATCCTGTATTCTTATACTAATGTATTTTATGTGCCATTTCATCTCATTCTTGCTCTGTTAACTTACAGTAATGAACATAATGCCCTCCCCTCTCGCTACACAGTATTTCCAGTCATAGTTTCTTACTCATTTCACTCTTTTTCAAGTGTTCACTGGTGCTTGTGGTTAACTTTCAGCCGACATCCGCTGTTTATGTCTGGGATACACTGCAGTTCTCCCTTGAGTACTGGTACTGTAATATGTAAAGAAGAAACAGGCAAGGATGTGTAACCAGTCTTACTCCTACAGTGACTGCAGGACTGGAAAATGAAATTCTTACAAAGTGGTATACTGTAGAACAATATTACGTGCCCCTCTAGGATGCCAGCTCCCTACTGTAACTGTGAGACCCAACACTGTGGGTTCAAAACTCAGAAGAACAAAATGCAATTGCATCAGGAAAAAAAACAACACATTTTTTATGTCACCTGTTAAACCATTGAAGTGATTTGCAGTTCTTTTTGCCCCCTGCAGCACCATGCCCCTGAAATTTATAAATGGTCAGTGTGATTGCTGTTCTTTGGGAAAGGAGTAATACTCCACTGTACAGAACCACAGACTTAATATATATTCCTTGGTTGCACTTGTAGTTCCTGTATTCCAGTGATCCCAGTTATGGGCCACTGAATTTCGCAGGCTCCCAGGAAGATCTTATAATTGCAGCTACATATAAGGCATCGTGTGCAGTGTGTAACTGTTTAACATTCCATCTGGCTGGAGTAGCACAAACACATGGAAAAGTATCCCAGTTTAATACAAAACTTCTTGGAATGCTTTTCAATAGTTACAAAGTTTGCATATTTTAAATATCTTTTGTTCTAAATAATACTTATGTTAAATTCTAGTACTCATTTTTATCAACGTGATCTATAGGCTGCTTGATTTCTTGTACAATACAAATTATGTGAAATTAAACTGATCAGCTTCTTTTCAAGATTTTGTACAGCTAGCTCAAGTTTATGACATTACTGGATGCAGAAAAACACAATGGCTTCTGCTGACAGGACTAATGGAAGGGTACAGCTGTGGGTGTATTTCATGGTGAATCAGGTAGGAATTATTTGTTCAGAATTTAACAGAAAAATGAATAGAAGGAGACCAGGATTCAGAGAACAGCAGTGAATGCTTTGGCAGTGGGAGAAATAACAGTGCCATCAGGAGCCACTGTTTAGTTTTTTTCTTTGCTGCCACCATACTTTTTACCTATGGTTTTATTTTTCTATATAGAAATGTATTCAAATAATTTCTTAACATACTTTGTCCAGGTTTTGATTGACTGCAGAACTTTATTTGGCTCTTCTTACAAGCCTTTGCTATGGTAAACAAGTCATACAAATAATTCCACTACATATTCATTTACATATTTGTTAACTGGATAAGCCTAATGGATAAATTGTGCCTTTTCAGGGGCAACCCAGGAACACTGGTTAAATGCTTTCTTTACAGTCATACAGTAGTCAAATTGTGGTGGAAGGAATCAAACCCTGTACCCTAAGCATCAGGAGAAGCTCATCAAGAGCTTTAGTTCTCTGCACTAAATGTCAAACTGGTTAAAATTACTTGTGTGGCTGTTAAAGTGTTTATGTCCATAACAGCATTAAAATTACTTGTGTGGCTTTTAAAGTGTTTATGTCCATAACAGCTAAGAGAATGGCAAAGGTGTTGCCAAACTTGACAGATATAGATCAATGTGGTTAGGGGGGAGGGCAATATTTGACAAGAATAATAGAACAATGATAATCCAGAAGGAAGCATGTAAGAAATGTTCTCTATAGTGGATGTGTCTTGATACAGAGAAAGCATTTCATTAAGGGATATTTGTGATAAGGGTAAATGTAACATTTGCATTCTCTGACAGAATAATATATGAAGGCTTGTAGGCAAAAACTAAGGTGAGATGGTTCTTGTCTGACAAGCTGTGCTGTCCTTTCTTCTTTATTACTTGCTATGTATTTACATTCATTAGCAATTTAAATAACAGACTCACAAATTCAAGGATATACCTGGTAATGGTAATCAATGAAAGTCAGATTTATTTGGAGATGATATTATTTAGTACTTGATAAAACCAGAAAAAGGAAATTTCAGTACTGTGGAACATTTTGAGACAATGTTATGTCTTTTTTGGGATATTAAATAAATTAAAATAAAACAAAGGATATAGTAGTCTACAGTATGAATTGGTTTGGCAATACCCCTACTTATGAGGATATGAAAAGATGAAGTATTCAGGCTTATGTATTAAAAAGATTCTGTTATGGCAGCTAAGGATGAGTGGGAAGAGACTTAAAAGATAATACAACAACTGAGACGTTGGAAATGTTTTATTATAGATATGGATTGTAAGATTCAAGCAGTGAAAATGTTTTCAGTCCCTTTAGTCTTACATATGTCAGGCATATTTAAGTCAACCACAGGAGAAGTTTTGGATGATAATTAATAAACAGTTAGAGGAATTTATCTGTGGGGGAAACACAGCAAGAGTTAAGATGGGTTAATTGATCCTCCCCATAGAACAAGGTGATTTGGGATTACCTGGCTTGTACGGACGCACCTGACATTGCCTGTTAAGGCTCATATACATAACACAAGAAGAAGGATATCAGTCAAAATAGAAAGAAATGATGATGATGAAACATGGGATGTCTGAGAAATAAGGAGAGAGTAGGATTATGGATGCAGATCATTAAAGAGAATTATAAGCATGCAGAACATTATATTCATAAAGTAGCAGAAAGTACTCTAAGAACTAAGCAAATACACCAATGCAAAAAGAAAATTTTGACAAAAGGGATGACTAAGTAGGGTATAGAAAAGAGGAGACTGGAATTTACTGGTGGAACTTAGCAAATGAACCAATGTTCTCAAGTGGGAAAGATAATAGAGTGGGATGAGACAAAGCAGAAGTTTGTTCAGGAGGTTAGAGACTGCCTTCCCTATCAGGGACTGTTAACAGAGTGCAGGCAAAGTGAAAGCCGTAGGACAGTGTTAAGTGAAAGGCCATCTCTGTTAGTGTTTTTAGTTGAGTTTAGAACAGAAGCTAATGTTAAAAAGTGATAATTAGTAAGACATATAAAATATTCCATGATAATTACAAGAATCATTCAGAGGAAGTTAGAAATGATTGGGAAAGGAGAAAAGAAACACAATTTACAAAGTAGCAATAGGGAGAAAGCTGTAAATCTCCAAAGTATGCAACAAAGTCCTGATGGTTTGTGATTTCTGCATGGAAGTTCTTGCAGAGGAATATCTATACCCCAAGTAGACTTCAGATAATTTTTACTCAGGTAGATAGCAAATGATGGAAGTGTGATGAGGAAGAGACAGGGACCTAAAAACATAATTTTTAAGAATGCAACAAGTTAGTAGATACTAAAAATTCCCTACAGGGTAATTTGGTAGAAGTGATGGGGGAACAAATGGTTATAATAAGGAAATTATTCTTTTGATCTGGAATGTCTGAATTGCCTAGACATGATAAAGTCTTACTAAGTTTAATTCTATTGGCTGCCAAAGATATCAGTTACTAGAAAACAAAATGAAAATCTAAACAAACTGTAACTGAAGTATTGAATATTGTAAAGGAGATACAGAACTGGAGTCTGGATCTTCAGAAAAAGGCATAAGATTTCAAAGAAATGTCAATGAATGGATGTTAAGTGGAAACAATATATGCAGAATAATGTTGAGAGGGAGGATAGTCATTTAAGGGAAGGCAGGAATTTACCAATTCATGTAATGCTGGAGAGAATGAAATTGTTAAAAAAATATATAGTGTATACTGCATGACTATAACAATGGTAGCTGTTGATATAGTTTGCTTTCTATTAATGTATGTAAACACATTACCATTTAAATGTAATGAATAAAGATGTTGAAAAAGAAGGCCAAAAACAGGAAGTCCCAGTAGACTGCCTCGACAGAGTAAGGTGGAACATAGCTTAGCCACAAATGGGCAAAGATGAGAAAGAAGCAAAAAAAAGTGATGTAGTGGACATTGTTCAGATAAACCCCAAATCAGCTATCATGCAAAATAGTAGAGTTCACAGAGACACAATGAGCTCAAAGTGCTAGATGAGCATATCATGAAATAAGGAAAAGAAGGCTGCCAAAGAAAGAGGATTGATAATGTTGGTACTGTTATTATAGTTTGCTTTCTATTATTATATTACTTATATCTACATTAGGAAAAAAGGCAGCAGAAAGAGTGCATCAGAGAAGGCTTAGATGGATTATTTGGTTGCAGCAAATGGAAAAGTACCTGCAGGTGGTTTTGCAAGGGGAAGAAATAAATGATAGGTCTTCTTGGTGACTGTTGCAGTAGATCGGAAAGGATAGAAAGTCAGTGAACAGTCAACTACAAGAAGTATACACTTGTCCATGGTTAGCCCTAAAATTAAAGTACCCCTCAAAAGTTAAATCCTGTGTATAAGATCATCATTAGACTCACTGCACAGTAAGTAAAGAGAGACAGACTTACAGCAAGTATCTTTTCAGGATGATGGATGTAGAGCAGGGAAAAATGCTGGCCCTGTGTCATTTGCAGACCCCATTAATGATCACTAATAGAAAACATCCAGACTACATTAAGGCAGTCCTGGTATAGTGCATTCTGGAAGTTACATCGGTATGAGATAGTCCCTTTGAGTTCTCTCAGAAGAGGGAAAGATGAGCAAATCCTCCCAAGCTCCTGTCCGATAAAAGGCGGGTGGAAATCAAGTAACGCTCATTTTAATGATTCTGAATGGTGCAAGAATTAAGCAATGTTTCCTCAAGACTACAATATCCCAGAGTGATTTGCACAGGGACATGAAGTGCAGTCTAGGATGGGAGAATTATGTGTGAGCTATGGAAACACCTCCTTATAGAGAAATATATTATGGGGAGGCATCACTCATAGCATAGCCCTTCCAGCATACACTTGTGACTGTGAATAAAATTCTCCTAGCAGCTGAAGAATGCTGAGAGAAAAGTATTAGAAATATGCAGTAAGCTCAGCAGGAGATAGAGAATGCCTCAGAAAAATCTTGCAATAAAGATAAGTCATATGAATATCATATATATATAGCTGGTTTACTACTGAAACCTTGAAACTGCATATATCAGCTGGTCATATGGTCAACATGAAATCCTGAATCCAGAACAGTAAAAATGTGGCCAGGTCAAAACTGAATACATCGACACCCATAGTTTGATGCAGGAAGTGACGTCAATCACCCATGCTATGCAGTTTTACCATATCATAACATTCCCTAGTCAATGGTATGCTGTATTTTACTACTTCGCAGGAGGGCAAGCCCCCTTGCACCCCACACACTCCCCCTGCAAATTATATATACCAACTCCGAGATTGCACTACAGTGAGGAAATGAATTAATTCCCTGTTCCTCACTGAACCGTGATCTCCATGCACAATGCCAAACTCAAATAATCGAACTACACTACTCATTCGCTGTAGTGTAGTCTACGTATTCTGAGTCGGCATTCTGCCCATTGGAAAACTGGCTTTCGACCACATGCCGGTCAGCAGTCACTTTGAAAATTCAGTAGTAAACCATATTATTTTCTTCTGAATGATGACGTGACAGGTGGAGGGGTGCTCTGGTAATATGAAAGGGGAAAGGTGATGCACAGTGCTATTAGCATGTTGCTTATATATATATATATATATATATATATATATATATATATATATATATATACATACATAGCAGGATTAACATAGCAAGCAGAAAATATGATGTAAGAATGGAGTTAAGGGATAAGCTAACAGGCACAAGATGGTGCTAAATAAGGTGGGGCTGTGGGACAAGGCAGCCCTTTGACAGCTAGATGAGGGGGAATTCTACTAGAGGAGGATTGTCTACAGCCAGTAATTGAAGATGAGTGGAAGGACTCTGAAAGGAGTGTATAGCTCATGCAGGGAACCGATGGGGTAAATTATAGTTGTAACTTCACAATTCAAACTACGGTATAGTAGTACAAGGGCATATAACATTAAGAGCAAAACAAAGGGGATGTTCAGACCACAGTGCTGCGTAGTAGATGAAGAAGAGAAGGGGAATTGGAGCAGCAAATCGTACATAGTGCATGCTTGATTGGAAAGAAATATGCAAAAAAGAGATGAGGCAGGAGAGATCACAACCTGTAAGGAGACTCCCCCAGCAGTTCATGTGCAAAACAGTGAGGAGTAAATGAAATATAGAGCAAGAAGCAGAATAGCTTTTCCCCAGGGAAAGGTCACTGCAGTGATACTCAAAGTGATAATAAAGTAGGATAAGATATGGGTGACAATAAGGGGTAAGGTTAACAACACAAAACTGAAAGACGCAGAGCTCATTTTAAACTCTGAATGGCTGTATCAATAAAATGCAAAATGATTTATGGAAACTTTAACATAACTATTAATTCCCAGAAAGACAGACTATCAGGAAGGAAGGAAACTAAAGTAAGAAATATGCAGATATATAAAGTGAGGAGACTGGAGATGTGTTTTACAGAGAGAGACCATCATCCGGATAACTAATTTAGTGGATGTCCAATATGAAAAGGTGAAACAAGGGAACAGACCAAAAGGCTGCAATGTGGTCCTGAATGTGAATGGGGGTTGCAAGACCAGCCCATGAGATCTAAAAGAAGGGGTCAGTTCTATTTGATGACTGTAAGTAGATAAGTCAGCTAGACAGGAATCTGCTGAGACGACATACTACAAGAAATATAAGAGTGTGAGATTGGGACATTATATATTTTGGCCCATGCTGAGAAATAGAAAGATGTGAATGGCCAACCTGGGAGATGGTAGAATTCAATCTCTAGGAGTCAGGGATAGGAAGGGGGAAATGTTGGAATGCACTTAAAGTTTTGTCAATGCATGCATTGAGAAGGTTTTTGGAAAAGGGAAATGGACTGCAACTTAGTAGGATGAAAACAAGTCTGAAGGTTAGAGGCCAGCAGAAGAAGTGAATACATTAAACTGATGATGAAATGGTTATGATTTTAGTAGGGAAGGTGACAAATGTATATGGGGGGGCTTATGATGCTTGAGAAAAAGCAGACAGAGACCAAGCATAAAATCTGAAGGGAAAAATAAAACCACACCAGAGTGTGTCCCATGAGCCACAAAAGTGAAGACTTCAAACTTAAAAATTCCCACGTAGTGGTGCAGATACCAGGAAGCATAAATAAAAATAAGTGCTCAGGCACTCAAAGTGCAACTCTCCAGATTTTTATTATTCAAAACATTAAAACCAAATGGTGTAGCACTTTCATCTCTACCAGTGGGACTTCTTCAGAACCGTTATCACAAGCTAAAAACTATTTAAATAATCAAAGTAGCAACCATGTGACTTAATCACAAGCAATTAAGTTTTGTTTAAACAATTAATAGTAATAGCCATGTTTGTACGTACAAATAATAATGCATCAAAAATCAAGTGCAAAAAACACTCATCACTTTGCTCCCATCAACAAAGTACTCTAGTAATAACTAAAACCATTAAAAATGATATGTGGACATACCGGAAATTAAGCTAAAAACAATTACAGTTGCAGTTAACAATTAAGTCACATGGTTGCTACGTCCTGGTATCTGCACCACAACGTGAGCCTTTTTAAGTTTAAAATCTGAAGAGAAAAAGGCAGGGCAAGTGCATTTAAGGCCTCAAGGAATATTATAACAGAGGATAAAAGAAAGTGTAGAAGGAAATAAAAGAGATTTCTTTTAGTACGTTATACAGGTCAAGGATAGAGGTATATATTGAAAGAATAAGTTCAGAGTAGAAGCGGATAAGAGAAAAACAAACTTAGGCTGTACATGAATGTCTTCACTCAGGAGATAAAGATAGTCTCCAAGGGGGAAAGTACAAAAAAACAGCAAGAGCTGATACTTTCTCTTTTAAGAATGATAGAAAACAGGATAGCTAATGGAAAAATCTTTAATAGACATATTTAGTGAGGGAGTACTGAATCACCACTGCCCCCAAAGAGCCAGCCATGCAAGAGAAGTGTTTTTACATAAAGGTATCAAGGCACAGTAGAAGTGAGTAATTACAAACTCATCTGAGTAAACATGAATGCAATACTGGTAATGATCTTAGTGGTAATCTACTGGTTATCTTAAACCAGAACATAATTTCACTCTAAACAGATGATTGTGTAAAGCAGATGTGATGGCTGTCAAATCAACCTTCTTCAAGAACAGACAGGCAAAGTTCCTGGGTCAGGCTTAATCTTAATACCGAGAGACATAAAAAATGATAAGGGTATCAGTTTCTGTACTAAACACATATTATTCCTTTTCAGGCACCCTTTATCTTACACTACAAGAGATATATATATACATATATATATATATATATATATATATATATATATATATATATATATATATATATATATATATATATATATATATATATATATATATATAGACATGTCATGTCAGCAGTGATCCATTATAGTCAAGGTATGGCCCTGGTCATTCATCCATCCATCCGTCCATCCTTGCAGCATGCTGTTGGTTATATGGCTTGGTGCAGATCCTTAGTCATCCATCAGGGTTAGAATAAGGCTTTTGTCATCTATCCTTGGTGTATACTATTGGCCATCCACCTTTCTTGGGGTTTGGTACTGGTTGCCAGGAGGTCTTCTAAGATTCAACTGCCTTGCAGTAAGTGATAACAGCAGTTAGGCTGACACTTCATATTTGGTCTGGATACCTTCCCCATATGCTGTTAGCCCTGATATTCAAACGGTTTTCACTGGCTGCCATTCATCATATCTACAGTTACATGTTACTACATTCTGGTAAGTACTGAAACTTGTTTTGTTTGTCATTCATATTCTGAAAATGCTTGTTTTGCACTTACCTCCTGACATCTGTTTTTATTAAGTGTGGAGGCTCTGACAGCAGCCGCACTGCTAAGATTGTGTAGTAGCTGCAGGCACGGCGTTTGATATGAAAAAAAGAAAATGATCTTCTCTTCTAATATGTTATGATCACGGTTTGTGGTCTCACTGACTGAACGATGGCAACCAGATGGAGAACTGTTAAATGCCATTTTATTTTGTAAACATTTTGGATTCTTCAGATAAGAAGTAAGACCCATTACCACTGCTTATGTTTTTAGTCAAGCTAGTTTTTGGAACTATTCTGTAATGTCATGCCAGGACATTTGGAATGTGTATCATCAACAACCTAAAACATTGAGTCCATGAACAGTCCTGCAGAGTCAATGTAAATATTCTGCCATAACACCGACAGCCATTCCTAAGGGGTGCAGTGGTACTTGTGGTAATACCTAATGAGTGCAGCGGTCCTTGTGGTTTTCTTCTGTGTTGAACTTTGACATCTCCTTACCTGACATTGTTTTTATTTTTGACCTATGTATGTTTTTCTTCATTAAGCATTAACTGTTACTTTTATGTCTGTTTTTGTTTGTTTTGTGTGTATTTATTTTGTAACATACATACATAAATAAGCATTTGCTTACTTTTAGTAAATAAATAGATACATTTTAGACCACTTATCATCACATCTTGCTAACATATGAAGTGATGAGCAAGTGATTTTGCTTTTACAGTCTACAAGTATGTTTTGTGTACAGTTTCTGACATTCTGGTGCATAGTTCAGAAGGAATTACAACTCTGGATCACACAGAACAGTTGTCCGATATTCAGCTATCTGGCTATTTCTGGCTGCAAATGTAAGTATAGTACATCATCTTCTTTGGGCCATCCTTTTACAACAATCACAACTGCATGGACAACACTGGATCATTTCTGGGTTTTTTGTTTTGTTTTTGATAAAGACATTTGTCACTGACAATCATTCAGTGATTGTGGTATGATATTCACCCAATGGATCAGTGATGAACTATACAGTGGTGAAGCACTTAGCAATGCTATCTCACAGTGGTTGTTTCTCTAACTTGGGTTTTAGCTGGAGTGCTTCCTTTGTGCAGTCAATAATTATTCCTTGTGCATCCATATGGGTTTGGATTTGGTGTTTCAATTTCATGCCAAAATATGTTATAAATGTCCTGGAGATTACCCCTTGGTGCATGTGTGTGTGTGTGTGTGTGTGTGTGTGTGTGTGTGTGTGTGTGTGTGTGTGTGTGTGTGTGCGCGCGCGTGCACATGCACATCACACTAGCATCCTATCCCACATTAGTTTCTCTGTCTTGTTTGGGTTAAATAGGTATAACACTATGAATAGATGGATTCTTTCCTCTTTCCACACCATAAACATGACAGTCTTTCAGCATTACCAAGCTGCCTAGTCCTGCTATATTCAGTTTCATATAATGTGCTTCTAGATACATGTGCTAACTTCATGTGCACTCATAAAAAAGACATGTTTTCATAGGTGAAAATGGGGTATAAGAACTGATGGTCTATTTCTAATTTGACTTTCTTTCCAAACACTTGAAAAATGTCTTCACTTCTTAGATAAGCCAAACATCTGCCCCATCAGTTTGAGCAAAATCTGGACAGCACTGATGTGGTTTGAAGTCCCAGAAACATTGGTAGAATTAGTGCAGTCTATGTACAAGGACCCAGTGACTCAAGTGCGAACAGTGTTCGGCCTCACAGAGGGGTTACCAGTGAGAGTGAGAGTGGGTGTACATCAGGGCTCAGCTCTAAGCTCACTGCTGTTCATACTGGTGATGGACTACATTAGCAAACAGGTCTGAAGGGACAGATCAACAAAGTTGCTGTATGCAGACAATGTGGAATTACAGGCAGACTCTGAGCTAGAACTTCTGTAAAGGATAGGAGAATGGAATGCAAAACTGAAGGCACATGGGATGAAACTAAGCACAGATAAGACAGTGGTAATGGCAGCAAATTGGGAAAATCAGAAAAAGCTGAGAATAGAGATAGAAGGGAAGATAGTAGAACAGGTAAACAACTTCAAGTATCTGGGAGGGGTGGTTGAATAGAAAGGGAAGTCTGAATGAAGAGGTCAAAGCTAGAATCAGAGGGCTGCAGCCAACTGGCATAGGGTATAAGGTGTAGTCTATGACAGAAGACAGCCAAAGAAGCTGAAAAGTAAGGTGTACAAGACAGTGGTGTGACCAGTACTACTGTATGGTACAGAAACCTGGGCAGTAAGGGCAGAACAGTTGAAGAAGCTAAAGATGATGGAAATGAAGTGCCTGAGAAGGGTGGTAGGATGCACACTGTGGGACAGACGAAGAAATGAGGACACGAGCAGAAGCCAAAGTAGCTCCAATTGCAGAAAAGACCAAAGAGAACAGATTACATTTGTTTGGACACGTGCAGATAAGCAGAAGACAATCTGGTGAGGAAGGTGTAGGACAGACAGGAAGAAGGTTAGAGGAAGCGAAAACATTCAGTGAAGAGGTGGATGGATTGTGTGAAAGATCTGCGACAGTCAGGCATGAGTGTTGAAGAAGGCAGGAGTGTAATAATTTCCACTACCCATTCCTTAAATTCCCGTCTTTTCAACAGATAGTTGGGAAAGTTCCAGTGTCTCATTTTTATTTCATTACCCTGTATTTTTAGTTATTATTGCTGCATGATCTGGAATAGGTATTGGATGCATATCAAAACTTTCGCATAAAAGCACATGTTCCTATGAAATATATGTTCTGTCTAGTCCAATTTTTGTTTCATGGGAATAATATGCAATTTCACTCCAAACTCATAAACTGAATTCACATCTTCCATGCCAAATATTTTTTTTTTAAGGGAGGATTATTAGGGAGGCTGGCAAATGGTCAAAGTGTTTACCTTGCAGACACAAGGTGTAGGGTTTGATTCTCACATTGCTAATTGGCTAGGTTTAAAATGGCCCACAAGGGCAGTTAGCCTAGAACTAATGTATGAACCTATAAAAACCTAGCCTCCTTTGTTATTGTTTTCCCTTCTGGACCCCTAGATACATCTTCACTGCTGCAAATCAAATTCCACTCTCCACCTATAAGTAATATTCTCTGCTGAAAGCTGTTTATTTCTCCCAGCATTTTCTTAAGCTCCATTATAACAGTTTTATGTGGAATATAAATACATGCCAGTGTAATCCTCTTCCCTTGCCAGTAGCCCCTTAGTACTACAAATGTACTATTATTATCTTTTGTATCCCCTTCTATCACTACTGGAGCTCATCTTGCAATTAATATAAGTGCTCCTCTTTTCCTTTGTCGCAAGTACTCTTGCTGCTGAATAACCATCCTGAAAACCTTTCTTTATCAAATTCACATGTTCATTTCTTTCCAAATGTGTTTCCTGTAGCCTAGCTATTTGCACTCTAAAGTTTTTAATATAGTTCACTACTCTTTCTTTTTTGTATATATCTCTGAGACAACTTACATTTAAAGAAAATATAGAAAGTGTCATTATGTTAAAAAAGTTATTATTCCCACCGTGTGTAACAGCTGTTTTAAGTGTCTAGTTCTAGCTTTTGTGTTGCATGCACACAATAATTTTAGGCAGGTTGATCTCTGAGCAGAATTATTCTTTGCTGTTATCAATGAATTTGAAGCAACTGCAGATTGTTTCTCTGCACCACAATGGTGCACATGCAATAACCATTGAGATGTTTGGCTTAAGTTTGTGATGACAGTTTACCAGTCCTTGGTTTACTTACCTTTGATGTACTTTGAGGTCTAGGTGCTTTCAGCACAGCCTTCTTCTTGGCTGGTAACTTACCTACTCTATCCCTGTTAGTCACATGCCCACATCAGGAAATTTTCTGCTTGAAAAGCCTACATTCATCTCTACTAACTCAAAGGCCATTCTCCCTTTGCCTGTCTAGAATTTCCTGCAGATTAAGTGGCAACTGCTCAAGTACTCATCTTCATCTCTATCTCTGACAAGAACACCGTCAAAGTAATACTGCATAGGCTTCCAAGATGGCTGCACACTGATCAACAGTGTAACTTCAGCTCTCCCAGTATGAAAACAGAAACTGAGAAACTGCAGCCAGATATATTGTCAGCTTAGGTAAAATTCAGTTACTGGCTAGTACGTACACTACCTGGATGCCTGCAAAGAAGAAACTAAGAGCAAAAAAATGGAGGAAGCTTTAAACAGATATTCAGAGGAGCTAATAAAACTTTAAAAATCAAAGGATGAAATGAAGAAAAGGCTGGCTGAGTATGAGACTGCTCAAGGAGAGCTGTTTCAAAAAAATGGTGAAATTAGAGGGCAGAGCACATAGGGAAAACCTGAAATTTTCTGCTGTACTAGAGAAACTGAAGGAACAGACTGTATTAATTTTATGAAGACACAAATAAACGACTGGGTTGGTATTCCACATCAGGAACTGTTGATTGAAAGGGTACACCATATGCATGCTCCAAAGACGGCCATAAAAAGGCAGCCAAGACCTTTATTAGTAAAGATACAAACCAAGCAGAAAGAGCTGATCCTGACAAAATTGTGGCAAAAGGGCAAAGTGTTAAAAGGTGGAGATAGCAGAGTGTTCATAGAAAATTATTATTCATTGCACACTAGGCAGAAGAGAAATAAATCTATTCCAGTCAGAAGGGAATGTCAAGAGGCAGGTGTGAGTTTCAAGCTGCTGTGTCCAGCTCATACCTCCCAACCATACCGATTTACTCATTTTTTACCGAGTTTTGGGGTCCAAATGAAGGAGTGCCACGATTCCCGGGTGGCACCCCTTCATTTCCGATTTTTTTTTTAATTTTTGCACCATTAGAGCTGACATCATCACATGCTACCACCAGCCAGTCGGAATTGAGCTCTGACTGACCTGGCTGCTCAAAAATGTGAGCGTGAACAGTTATGGCACTTGTAATATTATTGGCAGCACTTTCAAAACTTGAATGCACTCTTGTAATTTATTATTTACAAATAAGGAAGTGTGTGTGAAATGCGAGCAGGAACAACACTTATAATATTATCAGCTGCACTTTCGGAACTCAAACGCACTCTTGTATTGGATTGTTTATTTGGGGAACTCTTGTAATGAATTATTTACAAGTAAGGAAATGGGAACTCTTGTAATGAATTATTTACAACTTTACAAGTAAAGAAGAAGTGTGTGTGTGAAATGCGAGTGGGAACGGCATTGCTCTTCCATTTTTTTTACAGTAAAATACAGCAGGAATTTGCTTATCTCAAACTCCATGGAGCCGGGCAAAAACTGTGTTGCTTTTACTGGCCATTATGCACAGTAAAGATAGTAGAGACAGACAGGTCACTTTGAAATAATATGAATGAGTTAGTTGTGCACTGCAAGCAAGGTCACCAATCTAAATATGCCTGTCATCTTATCATGATTAAATAGGTTTGGGTTTTGCTGATTGTATAATGGCTTATTGCATGGTATATTAATAGAATTAAAAAAAAAAAAAAAGGTTAATGAGCCCCTTTGCAGATGGCTTCACCCCAGCTTCCTTTTTAACAGGGCAGCCACACTTATTACAATTTGACAGAGATGTATCAGACAAGCAGGCTAGGTATAGTTTGTTTTCTTAATTGCTGTTGTTAAGCCTAATTACTAAATGAGGTGGAGTTGATGAAAAAGGGAGGAGGCAAAGGTAGGGGATTTGAGTGATTCGTACGAGGGATCCTCTTAAATTTTATCAGCATCAGCTCAGCTTGGACTAGAGATGGCATGCTGTACCAATGGACTATACTACTAGAAAGTTATTTTATTCAGGGGAAGGTTGGTACTGTATTCAACTTCAAGTACAAGTAGGCATGCATTATAAGAAGTGCTAGTGCACTGTGCTCTCTGGAGTACTGAATTTGTACTTTAAGGAACATTTGTAATACTAATAGCTGTCATTTTTTCTCCATTTTAGTGAGAATGATGTAGTATTCAGACTTGTTTGCTCTCATGTGTAAAGCAAATTAATTTGCTGTCTGCGCCTTGTCATTGTCATATTTCTTGAGCCAACATTTTAAATATTCCCTTGCTCATAGCATGGTGTGGCTTGTTTTAATTATTTAATGTGCACGATCCTCCCATAATTATCAGACGAAATCTGCTGTTTATCCAATTTCCCATGGGCTCTTTTTCTTTTCTTTTTTTAAAAGGAAATGTGTGGAGTTGTATTTCGATCCATTAATACAAATGGATGTGGATGCTTCTTATTTTGTCTGCGCTATGATTTGACTTAGTAATATAATTGATTTTGATTCTGAAACCATATTTGGCTTTCCTACCTGCAGCTGAAAACAAATCCTTGTGCAGAGGGTTTTTGAAGTTTGATTCTGTCCTCCAAACTGTACCTAGCATGATGGAAACAGCTGCCATGCATGCATAATAAATATTATATTAAACCATTTGTATTGCTGTACTGCTACCACTATAACTGCCTTATGTAAATATTGTAAAGAGTAAGAGATCTGTGTTTTGGCACACAATATGACAATATTCTGCTTAGAACAACCAACTTTGTAGAAAATCACTAGATGATTCTTGTTGTTACTGCTGTTTTCATCTCAGACACCAGGACTTTTCATAGAAAACTGTTTGGCAGCTTTTGTGCCTCAATGCTTCATAAAGTAGCCTGCTTTCATTACAAGTAATACTGAAACTGGTGCAATTCATGTCACATTTTCTGGGTCTTTAGAGCCAGAAAAAATATGTACATAAAGTAAAATAAAATAATTTGATTCAACAAATGAAGAGGATATCATTTTTTTAAGTTATTTGTAGTAAATTTTGTTCATGTTATGGATTATGCAGTTTGACAGATACAGAAAGCAATTATGGCAAGATCTGCCTTGCTTAAGAAATTGTTTAAACATGCTGACACTTCGCAGATGGGAAACTGTTTAGTGATATTTCTTAAAATGTTGTATGGGTTTGGTGTATATTCATCTGTGTGTGTGTGTGTGTGTGTGTGTGTGTGTGTGTGTGTGTGTGTGTGTGTGTGTGTGTGTGTGTGTATGCATGCCCTCATTTAATACACCTGGTGGCTAGAGGTATTCAGGCTCAAACCCTGTACCTAAAGTCCCTAGCCACCACTTGTGAGCATTGTCCAGATTTTTTGTGCTAAGAGTTGAGCTATGGTGAGAAGTGAGAACTGAATTCACTAAATAACCATTAAGATTCAGTCTTCCTATCTGATTTGCTGATTTGGTATTGTGGTATGTTGATCTGACTGTAGTGCATAGGATCCTGGGTTTAAGACTTGTCAGTGAAATGCATGGTGGTAACACAACATTTTATTCTAGTAACTTTCCAAAATTATACAAGCAATGTTTAAAATGTGTCCCTGTTTTTTGACCTTTTGGCCACCCCAAAAAAAAAATGAAATTGAAAATAAGTGCGAGAAGCTATGAAAGATGCCTGTGGCTTACACTACTGTCATTCTATTTATAGTGTGGGAGCGAAAGTAGACTTTTATGATGGAAATGTTCTGAATTGGGCAGTTTTGTCATCATTGGTTCATGCATTTTGTTTCATTGCCTAAAGTACAGCCTACTGGAAAAATGTTCAAACAATAAATTTAAAATGTGTTCCAACAAGTGTGCTGTATTATACAAGAAATATAACTTAATAAAGTCAGGAAGGTTTATCATAGAAAAGAACACATGTATGTTTCTTGTTTTGTGTGCAAAGGGCCAATGATTTGAAAATGGCCCAAAGGTAATCTTTATCCACCATTGGCCAAATGCATTTTCTTTGGATGTGGTGTGGGTTTCAATGAATGTGAGTTTCAAGGGCAGATAAGTTTTAATGCCACATTTATTTTCATTGTGAGACAGTACTGCTTTGTTTAAAAGATGTCTGTTAGTGTTTGTGCATTGTGCTATAAAATGTAAAAATAAAATCCAAATAATCATTGTAGAAGTAAAGCAGTATGCACACATTAGTGTTTATGAGAAATGGGGTGAAATAGCCAGGTAATGGGACATTGGAATGGCTGCAGGGGGACTCTGGTGCCATATTTTGGTTGTCTGTTTTCAATTTGCATTTGAAAGTTGGTATCCCACAATTCTACTGGAGTGGGTGGGGTTATGTAATTATGTATGCAAATTAGATGTTAATCAGTGTACAGATTTGTACCTATTTTTCATGGGCCTTGTCCAGATTTTTGACGTTTCCAGGTTGAGAGGTATGGTCCAGCTGTCTTGAGAATATTTCTTTCTTGGAGGATCAAAGTCATTTTTTGATGTAGAACAAGCTAAGGAAGAAATGCAAAAGTTTGTCCAACAAAAAAATGAGCCATCAAGCAGAAGGGGACTCTGTTCCTCATTCTTCTGATAACAAAGCATATGGAGAGACTTTCCCAGTGAAATCTTTTCCACTGTTCCAAAGGAAATGCTTGAGAGACAGAGAAAAGCACAGCAGTTGACCAGAAGAATTGGGACCACTGTGGAACTGAACCAGAATCAGGAGTTGAGTGATGGAGATGAACATGAAGAAGACCAGCAACATGGAAATTAGTGAATAAATGTGAGAATGCAAAGCATCAATTGCATTTGTGAAATATGTCTTTATAAGAATGAGTGGAAAGAGTGGACTTTTGTTGACTCTTTGAAACTTGTGATGAATTGAAAGGCATTTGCCTCACTTCATGACATTAATGTTTAGAAGGACTCTGACAGAATGGAAAGGAAAAAAAGTAACTGTAAATAAAACTCTTTCTTTTCTTAACAGTATCTGTAAGAGACTTTTCACAATATAAATTGCATATTTTAAAGTATTTTTTGATGTTCTTGTATGTGATAAAGTTATTAAAGTAAACAGATACCTTTTTCTTTCTTTTCTGTTTCTTTCTTATTATTTAGTATTAAGAAATGCATGCATTACAGTGAAAAAGGAGAAGTAAAGTAAGACAAAAGAATGTTGAAGTTAATAGCTATAATCTGGAGTTGTTGAGGTGGGAGGAGGGGTGTGAAAGTACACAGGTCATAAAGTTTAGATGCTTTCTCTTAATTTTGCATAGGTGAATAGGTGAATGTCTGGATTAAGACCCTTGTCTTAATCTAATAACACATTTTAAGTGGAAACAAGTAAATACAAAAACACTAAATATAATGAAAAGTTTTCCTTTAGCAATAATTGTTTCAACTTGTCTTTCAGGCTGCAAAGGATGAATATATTTTTCTTTTTTTCTCTTACTTTTCCATGGAGACAAGTTGACAATAGGACAATGAAAGAGAGAACATTGGTTTCTTCAAGGATAAAAGTTAATGATTTTTTATAGTAATTTTCAATATGGAGAGGGGGAATAAAGATAAAAAAGAACATACACCAATTAATGTGAGTAGAAGCACCGGCAATACCATGCATTTCTGCATGGATAACCTGAATTTCAGGTTAACTAGGGCCTCTGTTAGCAGTGGTCTATTCAGCACAACTTTTCTTATTAGGTGGGTTAAACTTCATTATTTGAAGATGTGCATACTTATGTGTGTCTTTGCTAAGTTTAGTAGATTAAGTGGCTGATCTGAGAGTGTGTTTGTTTTTTTTTTTTTAAGTTTTTTTTGTTAAAACAAAAAGTCTTGTAAAATGTAACATAGTTTCCAGTGCTCATAAGAAAAAACTGTGTAAAGGATCAACTTGCCAACCATTAATAGTTTCATGTATCATAAAAGCTGGAATTAGACATTTATAAAAGCTGCCATATACAATAGATGGGAATAATGACTTTTTATCATAGTGGTGACACTTCCCATATTGTCTTGGAATGTGAATGGTCTCACAGGTATAAACAAAACGGAAAGAATACTTAATTATATTAAAAAATGCAAAGTGCAAATAGTAATGCTACAAAAGACACATTGGAAAGAACTAAGCATGTGAATTTGATAAAGAAAGGATTTCAAAATACATATTCTGCAGAATATCTGGGACAAAGGAAAAAAAAGAGTACTTATATTAATTGCTGCAGGAGCTCCAGTAGTGATAGAAGAGGGAGGAAAGATAATAATGGTATATTTGTAGTAGTAAGGGGCTATTGAAGGGAAGAGGATTGGACTGGCATGCATTTATATTCCACCTAAAACTATTATTTTGGAGATTATAAATAAGGAGAAATAATCAGTTTTCAGAAGAGAATAATGCTTATAGGTGGAGACTGTAATTTGATTTGCAATAATGAGGATGCATATGGGGGCCTAGAAGACAAAAATATGACAAAACAGGGTAGATTTCTGAAGACATTTATGAAAATACTTGGCAAGGAAGACATGAACTCAGTGGCAGAAGCTTCAGAGAGAATTTACATATTATAGCCCAAGGTACAATAACTGAGCTAGACTTGATAGAAAATATATATCACAGGGACATGTCCATTTAATTGAAATCTTTGATACATATCTAATAATTATTATTTCAGATCATACAGCAATAATTGCTAAGATAAAAATGTAGGATAATGAAGTAAAGATGAAACACTGGTGATTTCCCACCTACCTGTTATAAAAAAAGAATTTAAGGAATAGGTAGTAGAAATTATGGGGGATTTATTAGGGAAAACAGAAAGTACTCCAAAAGTTATAGGTAGTGAGTGAGATAAAATGAAATTTGAGTTCAAAAATAGGGTAAAAAGAAAAGAGATATGGTTAAGAAGTAATAAGAATTATTTAGAGGAGCTGGCAAGGGTTAAAGTATTACAAAATAAGGGGAGTCTCACAGAACAAGAGGAGGGCAAAGTGTTAAAGAGAAAATAAGGATGTACCTGGATAATATGCATGAGTTTAGAAAGATTGATGTTAAGCAGCTGTTTTTGATAACTGTAGAACACAAAAACTTTTGACACAATCACTTAGGCAACAGAAAATAGAAAATGTTGTTGCCAAACATAGGGAGCCTATAACAAGAAAAATAACCAGATGTCCTCTAGAGGTATTTGAGATATTTCACAAATGTTATGAAAATCTGTATAAAACAGAGAAATGGGGAATTAAAAAGCAGAAATGGAAATATTTATGGAAGAATTAAATATGCCAAAGTTATAGGGAGATGAGGCTCAACAATTAACATTTAAGGTAGGAGGAGATGAGATAAAAATGGTAATGTATCTGCAAAAAAAGTCTCTTGGAATAGGTAGTTTTCTGGCAGAAGTTTGGAAGTTAAGAAGGAAAAAAGCAACAAAGATCTGGATGGTTTGGTTTAGCAGTACTTTAAATGGAGTGGAGGCACCAACATCTTGAAAAAAACCTTGGTGGATGTAATACCTAAAGACAGTAAGTGCCCATCTGATTCAGCTTCACATAGGCACATTTCAGTTCTAAACCATTATTATAGTTTCATAGTTTCATAGTATAGTACTAGGCTATCTGCCCTGGGCCATTTGTAAGCCTAGCCATAGTGATGTGGCTTTTGCCACCCCATGAAATGGTACAAAAATGTACAGAATAAATCTAGAATACTGTGCCTCTGTCTAGTAGTGACACAATGAAGGTCCTCTTATATAATAGAATTAGTTTACTGTGCCCCTGTCTAGCAGTGACACAGATGATCCACTCATCAAGATTTCTCTTGAAGAGGGTCAGTGAGCGAACTGGGATCTTGTTCCAAAGCATGAGAAGCCTCTTGAATCTATCCCTCCAGCATGTCCTATTCATACTTGTGCCGAGGTTTAAGTCTTTAGCTCTCGTGGTCCTGATGGATTTGGATTTTTGAGGTGGAGCATGTCCATCAGATCCTGATTGATCAGAGATCACCTCTGAGCAGGCGGTATGCTACTGAATAGAGCTGAAGTTTCTTTAGTCTGGCAGAATAATACATATGTTGGAGACCTTGATCCTTTTGGTGAGGTACTTTTGTGGTCTCTCCAGCTCAATCATGGGTCTGATGAGGGGAATATAGGGTACAATGACATCCTTGGATCTGGATGTGAATCCTGTCAAATGAGAGGTCACTGTCTACTTGGGTCCCTAGGTCAGTGGGTTGCTGTCTATGTGATAATTTGATGACTATACATTTTTGGCATTAGTTTTAAGGTCGACTACTACGCACCAGTTGTCCCGTTCAGCAGTCATCTGCAAACTTTGCCACAGACCTCCCATGTTTTTTTTAACATCTGAGAAATAAAATAAATGAACAAGAGAGGTCTCTCAGGATGTGGGACACCACACACACACTGGCTTTGCTTTGACAGTCTGACACTCCAAGATTTTTTAACTATGGGTTCTGTGTCCTTAGCCAGTTTGCAACCCATCTAGTGAATCAATGGCTCTAGTGACTGTTTCAAAAGTCAACCAGGTTTAAAAGGCAGGTCCCATTGATGCTGTGTTCTTTGCTTTGTTTAGGCGGTTCTCACTTGGATATCTGAGATGACAGGGAGATTACATTCAGCTGATAAGTATTTCTTCTTTTGGGGTGAAGGAGGAGAGAAATTTATTTGTTTGGGATTGCATGATCCCTGCACTCTTGGAGATGTCCATAGCAAGCATTTGTGAAGGATTCGCATTGTGGGATGTGGTATCCACTGGCACAGTGGTCTTAAAGGATACCATCTCAGTCTTAAGAAGAGTGCATTTGATTTTATGATTTCCAGGAACCTTTGGGCCCCAATCTATGTTTGGGTAGTTTGAAGTCTCGGTATGATGGTATTTTGTGATACATTCATATCCTCCAATGTCTTCAGGAAGGCTGAGTGGGGTCTTGAGATTGGGAGGGTGGTCTGTAACATGCTACCAGTTGTATAGCAGTTTTGCCTATGGTTAGTTGCACCTGTATGGTCTCTGATGCTCATCTTGAGATTTAGACTTCTGCTGGTGAGCAGCAGCATTACCTTTTTTTCCATTTTTGTTTTCTAAGGAGGTGGGTTTGAGTGGTGACAGGTGTAAGCCATCCCAACATATCATCCCAGGCAGACAGACATTGATCCCCTTAGAATGACACCAGTACTTGAGCCAATTGTTAAAGCTGATCATCTTGTCTTTGTATTGTGGTATCATTCTTGGTGAGGGGCAAGATGCTGCTCAGGTCAGGGTCATACCAGCGATAGACAGCTCACATCACTTTCTCCTTGTTCAGCCTGGTCAGTGGGACATCAGACCTATTACTAGTGTATCAGGCAAGGTGTTGTTGCCTGTTGCCATCTCCTCCTGTCTCCGCATGCCAGCCCTGAGTTGAGAGAGTTCAGCCCAGTTCTATATAGTTGCATCTCTCTCTCATGTGTGTTTTTGTGTTGGGGGGAGAGAGGGTTGTCTGTGTATGTGAGTGTGGCATAGCATTGTCTCAAAGATACCCAGATTGACCAGCTGAACTGAGACGACGCCAGTAATCTACCACTCAACATGCTAGAACAGTATAAAGTAGAGAGTATTGAGAACAAGTGCTAGGCTTATATACAGTGAGTAGTCTGGTTATACTAAGAGTAGAGCCCTTAAGGGAAAATTTGAAGTTTTAAACAGTGAACTACAAAAGAGATAGAAATGGTCCCAAACTGGTGAGCAAAGAAAATTCCTTCTATCCAAGTAAGGTAATGGACAACACAGGAACTACACCACAGCCCAGAATACAGCAATACCTGTAAACTATAAAGTATTTATGTCTATAATGGCTAAAAGAGTGGCAAAGGTGATGCCAAAAGTGATAGATCTGGACTAATGTGTTTTTTTGGAGGAAGAGAAACATTTGGCAACATTTATAGAATAATGATAATCCAGAGGAATCCAGAGGGAAGCAGAATATAAGAAATTACTGCTATTACTGTTGGGTCTTAATGCAGAGAATCCATTTGACAGAGTATGAGTAGGGCAACAGAAGCATTTGCATTTCCTGGTACAATAATAAAGTTAACTAGAAGTATCTATGATGGATCAGAGGCAAAAATCAAAGTGTGAGGGCTCCACTCTGATAAGTTGTGTCTGAACAGAGGAACCAGGTAGGGGTGTCCTCTTTCCCCTTTGTTATTTGCTCTATATTTAGAACCACTGGGAAAGAAAATAAGGGACTCGGAAATTCAAGACTATGACTATAAACTACATGCCCTGACATGAATTGGTCAAGCAATACACATATTTATGGGAACATGATAAAACAAAGTATTTGGGAGTATGGATTTAAAAGGATTTGGTTATTGCAGCGAAGTATATGTGGAAAGAGACTAAACAAAAAATTATACAGAAACCGAGAAACTTGAAGCTCTTGCCTATGGATATTTTTTAGGAAGATACAAGCAGTAAAATGTTTTTAGTCCCTTTAGTTTTATATACAGGTCAGGCATATTTTTATCAACATGAGGAAAACTTGTGGATAGTAATTAATAAAGAGTTGAATGAGTTTTATTTAAGAGGGGAAGAGGAAAAGAGATTTGAAGGAATATTTTAGAGCTACACAGTTAAAGCTCTTATACGTAACACAAGCAGAAAGCTGCAATTCAAAATGGAAAGGGATGACAGGGGCAAGGGTAACTCAAGAAATAAGGAAGGAATGGGATTTTGGATGCAGATCTTTAAGCAGATTAGCAACAATAATACTGAATATTATATTCATAATTTAGCAGAAATTATACTAAAAACTAAGCCGACATGGGAATGAAGAAAGGAGATTCTACTGATAGGGATAACTGCAATTAGAGATATACAGCATAGACAAGGAGGGGGCTGGAAATTACTGGAGGAAGCTGGCAAAAGAACCAAGTTATTG
Source organism: Protopterus annectens (assembly GCF_019279795.1). NCBI lineage: Eukaryota > Metazoa > Chordata > Ceratodontiformes > Protopteridae > Protopterus > Protopterus annectens. The sequence continues at coordinate 839,864,550 of NC_056739.1, forward strand.
GGAACAAATAATTAGAAAAGGAAAGGTAATATGATGAGAAGAGGAAAAGAAGACAATTGGATTGCAGCCTAGGGATTGCCTTCCCTATCACGGATTGATTTCAGACTATAGACAAAGAGAAAGGGATAGGAAATCCCAAATGAAAGACCTGGTTGAGTTTTTAACTGAATCTAGAACAGAAGCTGCTGTTAAAAGGGATAACTAGTAGGGCATTTAAAATAGTGCACATTAACTATTGCAATCAATCAGAAGAAGTCAGAAATGATTAGAAAAATAGATCAGATATGTCATTCACAAAGAAACAATGGGAGGACATATGTATGGCTCCCAAATATGCAACAAAGTTTAGAAGATTTAAGATTTTTGCCTGGAAGTGTTTGCATAGATACTTTTATACCCCAAGCAGACACCAAAAAGTTTTTCCTCAGATAAATGGCAAATGATGGTGTGATGAGGAAGAAGGCGGTAACTAGGAATGTATGTTTTGGGAGTGTAATGAGTTGGCAGACTAAAAATTCCCTACAAAGCACTCTGCCAGGCATATTGGGTGAGCAAATGAATGTAACTAAGGAAATTATTTTTTTGAGCTGGAATACAGAACCTGAATTGCCTGCACATAGTAAGGCATTGTTAAGTTTAATGCTGGTGGCTGCCAAAAAAGCAATTACCAGAAAATGGAAATCAAAATCTAAACCAACTATACTTGGAGTAGTGAATATTGTAACAGAGATAAAAGAATAGGAGTTGAGATCTTTAGAAAAGGGTAGGAGTAAATTGCATAGAAAAAATTGAAATTGTGGAAACAAAATGTGCAGAAAAATGATTTTGAGGAGGAATGTGGTTTAAGAGAAGGCAGGAATTACATAATTTATGTAATGTTGCCTAGATTATAGGATCTATAACAAATTATGTGATGTATAGTGTTTGTGAATGTGAACTTGTTATTATGACTTGATTACTTTTATATAAATGTATATTTTTTGCCTGTGTCACAAGTGATAATTCAGTAAAGGTGCTTTTTTTTTTAAAAAAAAGGTAATACTGCATAATAGATATTTGTTTTATCCGTAGCTTTTTACCAAATGGTTGCCCCAGAGACTGCTTACAGATGTTTTGTTTAGTAGTCAAAATTGCTTTGGAATATTTTTTTCAATTTTTAACTACAGAAAAGCTTATACTAGGTCAATCTTTAAAAGTTGCTTAAACTACATGTCCCCAATGGCTGTTTAGTTGGGTTTTAACTGCCTACTCAAAGCTGACTGAAATTAATCTGGATTGTAAGTCATCTTGTTCATAAATAGGCACACAGGAATCACTGTGTGAGAATGTTGTGCGCCATTTCGAGGAGTTTCTCATTTCAATACTGTTGTATAGTCTTGGAGTTAGTATAACTTGGGGCATGTTGGGCTAGCCCCCACATCAGCTGTCCAGGAACACTTGTTGAATCTGTCCAAGCAAAGTTTAAGTTTATTTTATTTACTTATTTTATTATATTTTATTGCCCCACCAGTACCTTACCCAATGACACCACTACAAGTATTTAATCAACCTCTTAATTCCTAGGGTACATGGGATGGGCATTCTCAGGCTAGGGGAGAGCCCTACAGCCTATTCATTCCTAGGGTATGAGAGCGGGGCATTCTCAGACTTGGTGGGAACGTACAACCCATTCATTCTTAGGGTACATGAACTGGGCATTTTCAGGGTAGGGGAGAACCCTACAGCCCGTACATTTCTGCAGTAAATAAACTGGGTATTCTCAGGCTATGGGAGTCCACTACTACTCATTCATTCCTTGCATGCTGGAGCTGGCCATTCTTATAGTATGGGAGGAGCCCTACAGCTCCAACATTCCTAGGGACATGAGCTGAGTATCCTCAGGCTAGGAGAGAGCCCTGTAGTCCATACATTCCTTGGATACTTGAGCTGGACATTCTTAGGGTAGGGGTGAGCCCCACTGCCCCTTCATTCCTATGGCATATAAGCTGGGCATTCCAAGGTTAAGGGAGGACTCTGCAGTCCGTTCATTCCTAGGGTACATGAGCTTGGTATCCTCAGGCTAAGAGAGAGTCCTAGAGTCTATACATTCCTTGGATACTTGAGCTGGACATTCTTAGGGTAGGGGTAAGCCCCACTGCTCCTTCATTTCTATGGTATATAAGCTGGGCATTCCCAGGCTAGGGGAGAGCCCTGCAGTCCATTCATCCCTGGGGTACATGAGCTGGGTATTCCAAGACTAGGGGAGAGCCAAACAATCCACTCATTCATAGCATAAGTGAGCTGGGCATCCTTGGTTTTGGGGATAATCCTACAGACCCATCATTCCTAGGTTACATGAGCTGGCCATTCCAGGCAAAGGGAGAACCCTACAAGTTCATTCATTCCTCAGGTACATGACCTGGGAGTTAACTGACTGGGGAGAGCCTTACACCCCATTCATTCTTACGGTGCATGAGCTGGGCATCCTCAGGCTAGGGTACAGCCCTATAGTGCATACATTCCTTGGGTACTTCAGTTGGACATTCTTAGGATGAGTGAGCCCCACTGCCCCTTCATTCCTAGGGTATATAAGCTGGGCATTCTCAGGCTAGGGGACTATCCTACAGTTCATTCATTGCTGGGGTACATGAGCTGGGTATTCTCAGGCTGGGGAGAGCCATACAGTCCATTTGCTCCTGTTTTGGAATCCCAAATGGTTCTGCATTCCCAGGAAGAGTTGGATGGCAGGAGGCAGACCATCTTTTCTGGTCCTGAGGGATAGTCTTCATGCTCAATTGAGAGCACCCCTCCCCCTATTGATGGCTCCTTTGAGTCATCTCATTGCTGTCTGTGAGGAGAAGTGTAACTCTGCGCACTTGAGTTCTCGCCAGTTGCCAGTGTGAGATAAGCTATGACAGTACAGCTCAGCAGGCTCAAACTCCAACAGGTGACATCTAGTGTTCCCACTGTATTACCCTTGTGGAATAGGATAGGCATGGCAACTCTCTCTGCCACTCTATTCTGTGTTAACCTTGTGGCAGCCAAAATCCCTAGAAATGGATGAGCTTGCAGTAGCCATTCAGTTCCATCCTTGCTGGCCATCTCCTATAAGGATGTTGTGCACCATTTTGTGGAGTTTCTCATTTAACTACTGTTGTTCATTGAAACTCGGGTCATATGAGGCATAGTCAAGGCTTTATCCCAGTATGCCACAGACCTGGCATAGGTTTAATGTTTTCTTGATAATATGTGAGCAATGATTGTTTTTATAAACAATTACATCTCAAATGGTCGATCATAGGAGAAGCTTGCAGAATGCTTTTGCTTGTTAGGGATATAAACAATGTCCTCTCTCTTTCTCTGTTAATGGATACTGTACAGTGATCAGTAAATCATTCTGGTCATTTTAAAACATCCACAAATATACATATCTTGCATTTCCCCACTACGTATTATGGACATTAAGGATACGGACTAATCACACATTTCCATTTTGGTAATATTCCTGCAGTTTATAACCTTTGCAGTTTTACATCTATCTTGTATCAGAAGGTATATAACACTATTGAAATTATATGAAACCTTTGGGTGGTATGTTGTTCTAGCTCACTACTTCAAACTTCCAAGTTCATTAGTTAAAAACATGTTTTGTATCTGCCTGCAGTTGCAACAGATTTTCAGCAGTGGCCTTGTTACTGACATATTGTATGACACATGAAATACCTTGATGGAATTCCACTTTAGTTCAGCTCTTCCTGTCCACTCACTCACTCTCTGATAGTTCTGGTCCTCTCCTGTTTAGTAGATACAACTAAATAAGTTTTACTGTATCATTATAAATCAACAGCATATTGGTTTTACATTCAGGTCCACTTTCAGAGCTCTTGGATGTAAGAGATCAAAAAACTATGAATGCCCTATATAAACATGTACAGAGACACACACAACAAACTTTTAATTTTATGGTTTTAGAACAGATCAGAATGGATGGACGGGGTGGATTATAGAAGAACATTTAGAAAAAAATGAATTAAAATGGCAATTGATTTTAAATGCCTATAACCACCCTGGTTTAAACAATTTTTGTTCCATTAATTCATTGCTGAAACTGAAGTTCTATGGCATGTAATAGGTTAATATATATCTACTTATTAAATTATGTATTTTAATTGTATTGGTGGATTTGGAACATGTGATGTTTCATCAAGGGGTATAAATGGGTGTGTTTTAACTTTGAACATGGTTCTAATGAAGTTCTTATGAATGAAAGTGCTTAACCAATAAATTACTCTGTTTGGAAGTGGGTCATTGTTTTTTTTGGTTCTTAGTTTGTCTTTATTGGTGGAGCTGATGAATAGTTGGACTATAATAGAAAGCCCATATTCAGTCCTAGGAAGAAATACATTCACACCAGTAGCTCATCTAGGCTCTTGAGAAAGTTTTATACGTTGTATGCCATCATTTTTGTTTTGTAGTCCAGGGTAGTGGAGTGCCTGCTGGATCTGTCACGAAAATGTTGTGAGCTTTTTAGTCTTTGAGGTGTTCCAAATGACATAATAGCAGTTTTAGAGCAAGTTTATTATTAATTTATTTGCATTTAACCAATTCCATACCAAGTTAAAATCTTTTGCAGTGATTTCATAAGGGAATTAGATGTATTTGATTTAATTAGTATTATATTAATTATAACCGGTATACAGAAGACTGATGTGTGTGGGTCCCTTGGATGGTAATTAATAGTGAGAAGAGGAGCAAGCCAAAGATTGATCCTTGGAGGTACCTTTTGTGGTATATCCACTTTCCAAATGGGTAATTGGGATCTAGAACCCTAAAGGTTGCACTTATGAGGTGATCCCTGAGCCATACAGTAACTTCACTGAAAAAAGCTGCACCTGTTTAGTTTCTGTGCTAGGATGTAATGTTTGGAGGTTGTGATTTCTCTTTTTAGATCAAGAGATACTGGCGCTGCGAGCCTACCACTACCACCACTATCATCATCCATATTAATATATATCTAGCTACTTAAAATGTGCATGGCTGTTAGTATATTATATTTAGTACAAAATGTGTTGCTTATTAGAGGTTTGGCATTTTACCACTGGCAGTGTTACTGACAGCCTTCCGTATACATACACATTCAACATTGCCTTTGATATATAACATTTTTGCACACTTTTTTTCTTTAAGACTTAAGACAAAAATTACTACTGTTATCTCTTGGTACATCGAAATATTTATTTAACATTTGTTTACCAGGAAAGTCCGACTTGGAACGAGACAATTTTCAGTGGAGGCCCAGGGAGAAACGCTCTAGACACATGTCTTTATACCATGGGAGGAAACCAGCGCACCCAAAGAAAACCCACATGAATGCAGGGACAACATGCAGACTCCACACAGAAGGCACCCCTGCCGAGAATCAAACCAGAGAACCTCTTGCTATGAGGTAATAATGTTAACTGCTGCACCACTGCGCCATACAATAGGCTTGTCTTTTAGCATGCTTGATAGATATGTTAATAACGGCATTCAACCTCTTTCTGCTCAAATTTGGATAAAACCCTAGTTTCCTTTAATACTACATTATTTAGGGCATAGTTTAATGTTAATTCTTTTTCTGGTAAATACATTTTGTACGTTTTTAGAATATATGCAAGACACAAATCTGACCCTTAAGCTACCATATAGCCTACTTCTAGGCTAACAGTGTTCTGTTAGGCTGCATATTTCTGCAATATATTGAAGCATACTCTAATTTCTAAGATGAATTCCCTTATGGAATCTGAACTATTCAGCCATCATTAGTGGTCTTGAGGATGAAATGTCAATGTTTCTACAATGCTTGGTGCTAATAAATTGTGTATATTTTGGTGCCAATTATCTTAAACAAGACATTCACTTTGTAGGAAAATTCCAAAATAATCTGACCAGTTTTCCAAAGCAGCACCCACAGCACTCATATTCCCTGTATTGCTTGTCATTTTGTGTCGGCCTTCACTTTTTTGTCCTTCTGTCACATTCATCATCTAATGCATTATAGTATGCAAAAGTCACCATATAATTGTTATATTCCAACAGTTCAACTGTAAGCTTAATTTTTGTATACCTAAAACTACTCAGTGTACCTGTTTATATCACCGTTAAATCTGCTTATTAAATAATTGTTATGCTCCAAATTATACTGCATATTTTTTGCATGTGAAATCAACAAATAGCTTCATCATACAAAACTGCTGGTATCAACCTTACTAAAAGCCACTGCGTAAATAGCGTCTGCATTCTGTCAATAGTTAACTCTTCATTTTATGCAAAATGCTTATCGTCTTTCTTTTAGATAATCATGTATGTACATGTTTCCTAATATGCCAAAAATAAAGAAAAAAAAACACAAAAATTATTTCAGTCCAAAAAAAGTAGAATGATGAGATGACACCAGGCTCTCAGCATAAAACGAACAATCTTTTATTTTAAAACAACATAAGTGCTTTCACAGCTCTTGCTGCTTCTTCAGATGTCAGTATAAAAATGCAGTCACACACACAGCAATTTATACAGAAATCCAACTAGCAAATAATTAAGCAATTATGTATTAAAAGAACACACGCAATGAATGTAATAAAAAATTTTAAAAAATCAAAGATAAACTTAAAATCAACTAATACACATAAGTATATGTAAATCTCATCTAAAAAGTGAGCGTGTTTGTAAGAAAGGTTTAAGGGGAACTTTATCATTTAGTCCTGAACCATAATCAGCCCTTAACTTAGCTATCCACTTGTTCTCTAAGCTTTCAGTAGCATTCCTAACATCACCCAACCTCTTAGTAGCTGCTACCTGTGCTATAACTTGAAACTTAAAACAATGTGTGCGTGTGTGAAGTGAGCTTCTCATGTTTAGAAAGAGCACTGCACTCAGTACCATTACTAACATGTCTTAAGTGTTCTATTATATGTTCCTTCAACTGTCTATAGGTATTGCCTACATAAAACTTCATGCAGGCAGTGCAGCATGCTAAATACACCACATGAGAAGAACTGCAAGTAGCTTGAAAATGAAACACATACTGTTTACCCAGATCTGGATGTATAAACATACCAGTGGTGTCAATATAACTACAGCACTTACAATTATGACATGGTCTAGTTCTTTTATAAGTGGAACCCATTTTATTCCTAGTAGTTGTACCATCAATAAACTGTTTTGGATAACAAAGCATCTGTTTTAAAGATCATTTCTTCTTAAAGATAAAGTTAGGTTGTTCACCCACTATCTTTTTAAGATCATTATTTGTAGTTATAATGGGCCAATGTTACCCTATAATATCCAAGACATACCCTGTAGTATAAGAATACATCATCGATACCCTGCATTTGCCATCATTTAGTCTCTTGGGGTGAATTAAAGGTGGATTGTAGGAAAAGAAGGGCCTGTCTCTACCTTCTATAACATCAGAAACTTTGTTCAATACTTGTTGTACATTACACCTCTTATAGCCCCTATCCACAAACTTATTCTCCAGGTCTTTCATTTCAGTCATAAAATTGCCATCACTGACATTCACCCTTGAGACTCTAAGTCCTTACCATTGTACTATGTTATCAAATACATATTTAGGGTGCATGCTTGTTTGGTTAAAAAGTTGTTCTTGTAACAAGGTTTCCTGTACTGTGAAGTATCCATCTGTCCACTGCTTGAAACTCTGATAAGTACATCTATGTAATTAATTTCCACCTTGGAATACTCAGTTGTAAATCTCAAAAATGTGGAACTAGCATGGATCTCTTCTATAAACTTGACCAACTCATCTCGTGTACCCTTCCCAATTAAAAATAAATCATCCACAAAACATCTGTAAAATAAAGTGTGTTCTACATATGTATCAACCAAAATGTGCTTAAGTTCCCAGATGAGCATAATGAGATTGGCGTAGCTTTTGGCACATGATGTGCCCATTGCTACGCCATCTCTTTGCAAAAAATAATTACCATCAAAAACAAATACATTATTATACAAAACCAACTCAATTAAATAACAAATTAACCTTACTATCACTAAATATATGTTGTTCCATCCAATATTGTACCACCCATTCAATACCTAACATATTTGTTATAACTGTGAAGAGGGAACTTACATCCAAAGTTACCAAGTACCATACCTCTACATCAAATGTAGCCTGTGTAAACTCATAAAGATCCATCAGAAATTGTCGAGAGTCACTCAGGACATCTGATTTGGTATTGACAAGTGGTCTAAAATGCTTTTCTAAAAAGATGGACATAGACTGTGTACTCCATTTTCTACCAGAGACTATGGGTCTAACTGGTGGATTTACAGGATCCATGTGTAACTTGGGCAGTCCCTATATAAAGGGAATCAAGGGATGTTGCACAAAAAAATAATCAAACAAACCTCTATCAGCCCAGATGACATCATACAGCTCAACATGTCTTTAATACGACTTACCTTGTTATTAACATCAAACAGTATAATTTTACTATAAAAAGAATTGTCAGACAGCATAACATTCATTTTGTCAGCATACCATGAAGGATCTAGAATCACAATAGGGTCCCCCTTATTGGCAGGGTGTATAACAATGCACTTCTTTCTCCCTAACAGCCATATTAAAAAAGTGTTTCCCCTTATTTGCACAATCATAGCGTTTATAAATTTCATCTAAACATATTTTTACAAAACAAGTGTGCAAGTGCTTGGCTTCCTAAAAATATATTCACTAGAAGTAACTACATTGTCTTTATACATATACTTTAACAATAAATTTCTAGTGAAAGTTTTCACATCAAAAATCATTGCAGTAATATCAGTACTCTGGGAGTGCACAAAAGAAAGACGCTTCTATAACAATAATAATTCTTCAGTACTCAGTACTTTACAAGACAAGTTATAAATCAAGGCAAGGATTCACAAAGCCTCCATGTAAGAGTTATAACTCTTACACGGAGGCTGCAGGTAAACGGAGTGATGTCAGCATGCTTTGCATATTCATGAGAGCATGCTGAATCACACCTAAGTCTAACACGGTCCGTGTAAGACAGTAGGGGGCGTGTCCGTAGGCCGAGCCCTGCAAGTGGACACGCCCCCAGAAGTGTAAAAGTGCCCAAAGTAAACACCCACAACAGAGTCCACGGAAATGTGAATAAACACAACACAACACATGCCCCCACAGACTATGAACATAAAATATATAAATGAACATGTTATATTTTTTTTTAAATTGTAAAGATGTTTAACCATGAGTGCGCTCATTTGCGTGGGCGTGCCCGTAGCACAGCTACAGTTAGCAGTCAGTGGGAAAGCATATAAGAACTAAATATGCAAAATAAGCAAGGAAGCAATAGCGTAGCGGTAGAGATGTTGCCTGAAGAACAGGCATTCATGGTTCGAGCCCCCACAGCACCAATTTTTTTTTTTTGCAAAATAAGCAGGAAACAAGTCCCTGACAAATATGTACACATAAAACCACAATTTATGTAAAATGTAATGAAATAGCCCATTTATATTGAAGAAATGTAAGGTAACAAAAGAAGAAAAAATGCCAGATATGCTCATAGCTGAGCTACAGTTTAACAGAGTGAGTGCATCTGCCCGTAGATGAGCAGTGGTTTAACTGGTGCAAAATGAGTGCCCGTAGCTGAGCAGTGGTCTAACATGCTAAATCTATGTGCCCCTAACTGAGCTGAGCGTAATATGCGTGCCGATAGCCAAATGAGGCTTAAAGCAGCGTACCCCGTTTGCGTGGAGCTGCGCATCGCGCAAACAAGCTAACCAACGGGCAACGTTGAGCACGCCGTATCAAAACTGCCTTTACACAGACACACCCATCAGCATGTCTAGACAGTCATGAAAAATAAAAAGCAATGGCCAGGTTTGAACCCAGGATACTATACACCATAGTCAAGGTACCAAACCACTAAGCCATGACAGCAGTACCTAGAAAGGCAATAATAGCTAATATATAGGAATGAATACAAACTGGAGCATGACAATGCAGGTTTACTGAAGTTGATACAATTCCAAAATGGCCAATCACAGATATGTGCGGGAAAAACGGACTATATAAGCCCCATAGGCGGGAATACATAGCATAAACGATTGTAGAACTGACCTGTAGGCAGAATGACAGGAGTAGGAGAGGGTAGTTGCTTTCGAGCACAGAGGTGGAGTGTTGAGGAGTCCAGGTACATGGTCTGGCTCCTAGTCCATAATCATGAGGCCCAACTCATGCAGGGCCAGGTCCTCTGGGGAGCATACAGGGACGAGGCATGGGACCGGTTGGCTCATGATCTCACCAGTGCCACAGGGATTCCAAGGACTGGTGAGCAGGTCCGTCACCACCATGCGGACCTGAAGAGACGCAAGCAGGACCAACTGAACCTTTGGATCCAGGAGGCCCGGCAAACACCCAACGCCCCACTACTGAGTAAGTAACATTTAATTATGTATGTAAGAAATTAAACTACCTGATATTATGGAGATGTGTATTCCAATATTACTTCATTTATATTACAGCTGCAGGTGTCCGTTCTGCGAACCGCAGAGCCTATGGCGATAGGCTGGTGCGGTTGCGCCACCAGGCAGGTCAGTAATCCAATACCAGTAACTGTAAAGAAATATAAAAGTATGACAGTCAGCAAAAGAGTGCAGTGTAGTCAGTAAGGAATAAAATCTGCAAGTAACAGTGTGAAAGTGTATGCAAGTATTGCTTGATTACAAAAGTGTGTTTCAGCCTGTAAGTTAAACCGAAAAATGAAACTGTCTGACATATATTCTGAAATAAAAATGCCCTACCTGTAAGAAAATAGTACACAACCTGCAGCAGGCTGAAAAGTATAGCTGCAGAAGATGATGAAATCACATGTGTGAAATATATAAAAACCACGAACAATCTCGGACTGAACCGAAAAAACTTGTGAATAACGAAAAAAATACCAGCGGCCAGCAAACTTGAAAGGAATCCACACAGCCAAATCAAAATTAGCACTTTCTTTCACTTTTTATTTTTACGTGAACTTCTTCAGAAAAAACGGGAGATCTCCCCCACTCCCGTTTTATACAAGATAACAGGAAATGATGTAAATTATACTTTACCAAATACTTTTTTGCTAAATATTAATAATCAAAATCAACAATGACAATTCAAAAACTATATACACATGTATATGTATATGTACATGTGTATGTAGTGTCTCACTGTTGACTACACATCAATTCATAAAAAATGATGATAATAATAGTGAAAAATTCTTTAAAAAAACATTTTACATAGTTAATTGCTTGGTCTCAGATCTCACTGTACCATACTTTAAAATGATGATAGGCAATAATATTTTTTTCGTTGTTCACATGTGTGAAATATATCCCTGTGGAAATACTGAAACATGACAGAAGTGAGACTGCTGGAAAGGATTGTAATAACTACAGGTAAAACATGTCAATAAAGCCTAGAAGTAAGTACCATCCTGAATAGTAAAATGAAAGCAAGTGAGAGAGTGTGAGAAAGTGTCATGAATCCAGCAATACAGTAGTAATAACCCCTGAATAAAGTATACTGCAGTCAAGACAGAATGAAATGCATGTGAGATTCAAAAGCAAACAGCAAAATCTGTTCAAAGTGTTGCTGCATCTGGAATGTGTATCCCAAAATCTGGATATGTTGCTCTCAGTCTGCAATATGCAGATAGGATGATTGTCTGATATACCAAACATCCACACTTGTCTACAGCTATATAAAGCAAATGTAGCAGGATGATGTAGCTGAACAAAGCTAGATATGAATGTGTATGAAGAACCATAAAATGTATATTGATGTTGCAGTAACAGTCCTATCACCAAGTTGAAATAGTTATCATATAAGAAACTGTAGTCAGAACAGTAGTGTGTATATAACTGTAGCTGTTAGAAATGTACAGCATATGTATTGTTATTTGAAGGTGTTAATATTACTTTTTTTACCCCACCCTATAACCACATATAACCCATTCCATGTGAAAATGGTATGTGCAATCACAATTAACACCCCTGGACGTTTGTCCTGTTGGGTCATATATATTTGCATGTCCGTTGATGCATCTGCCCTGTTCATACATCCACACCTGATGGCCTGTTGCCATCAATTAACCCTGCATGTTGTTGGACTGTGTATTTCTGTTCAAATTATGCATGTGTTATGCACGCTGTTCAATGGTGTGAATATCTGGGTGTTTGGTTAATGGGAATACTAATGCATGCTGTTACAACTAATTGTGAATGGTATTATATGTCACTAACCCAAACTGTCATGACATAATGCAAAACATAGGACGACAGGGAAGGCGGGTTCCAGCGGACCCACCTCTCCCACCTCAGCTGGCGAGTGCACCTGGCACTAGTGCCAAGTCTGGACCCTCCTCCAGTGGCCCTGTGCCACCTGCGGATGGAAATGCTGCAGGGGATAGGGCTCGCCCCCCTCTGCAAGTGTGGCCGGAGGAGAACCACCACTCACCCTCTGTAGCGTCCGGACTGTGGTGCGTAGGGAGATTCGGGACTCTGTTCGTGAGCCCCTATGCCAGCTCGAGGCACGGGTGGCACAACTAATGGGCATGCCTGTTGCCCCACCTACACAGCCCCCAGCACAGCCCCGTCCTGGGCAGTGAAGGAACAGTGGCAACTGCCTATGGGTGGGGATATCAGTTCCACTGTTGCATCTTTGGGCTCATGGGCTCTGGATATCCAAACCTCCGTCCCCATCAATTGTGTAACCCCCCCACATGTGTCATACACCACCCCTGTATGCATCTTGTTTGTCTTGTCTGTTTACCTACCCAACCTACCTCCCCAGCTGTACCGACTTCTTTCACCTGACATACCACTCTCACCTGAAAAAAAAAAAAAAAAAAGGGCACTCTGTACCCACAAAATAATTACGCCCCATACATAGCTGCCCATTCTGCACACATGTCTGCTGGACATGGAATCTATCAATTACAATTGGCTGTACAACAAGTATTATTGTTGTCCTGATACCTCTCTCAGGGGTGGAAGGTTTCAAATGTCACACCAAATTACATACATATGCACATCTGTTGCTGATGAAGAAATGGGCAGCTATGGGCCTTACCTACATCCCTCCTGCACATCCCAAGCTTGTTTCCCTACTGTCTTACCCTCTTTGTGACCCCTTTTTCACCACTTTCCTGTCTCCCCATTTGCTTTTCTTTCAAAGAAAATAGCGCGGGTGTGCGCAAGAGTAAGCATGTTTAAGCGGTTGTAAGCGGGTGTGCGCTTGTGTGCGTGGAGCTAAACGCCAGTGCGCATGCGTGAGCTCTGCGCAAACCAACGCTAACCCGGTTACAACTGCTTAAAAGTGCCTTAGTCACTTTGATTGACAGGTCTTGTAGTCAGTTCAGAAGCAAAATAAAATCCCACTGGCAGTCCCGAAACCAGGACCTTGGAAACAGCAGTCTGCATGACTTACCACTAAGCCATGAATCTTATACAAGAACACTGTGCTAAAATAAATATATCATGTAATAGTAGGAATGAATGTAAAGGGAATATAGATGTGTAGTACACAAAGCATGCCATTTAGAATTACTATCACAACTAGTGGATTTCCATAATATTAGTGTGTGAACAGAAACAGCCATGCTAGTTGGTAGCTAGTAGGTAATAATGTCACTATAGCACCTTGCAAGCCACACACATACTCACAGCAGGATAATCACTGCCCATACCCCACAACCTCTTACAGGAACACATCTGGACCAAGTAATAAAATATGTGGAGCAAAGGCCCAAAACCAGGGACACATTACAAATAATGTTACAACAAATGCAGACATTTCAGAGAGTAACAGGGTCTGCATTTTGTGGGATGTTTGGAAGGGTATGAAGTCTGAAACTTTAATGTTTCACACTATAGTCCGACCTGAGACCAGAGTGACTTGCCAGAAAAAGCTGTGCATGAGATATTGACCAAAATATGAGGCAGTAATGTGGACAACCTGCAAATAATTGTACACATGAGAGGTCTGAGACCACCATATTTTAATAGTTAAGAGCCTAGACATACCAACAGTGAATGACTTACAGGGATGCCCCACAGACTCCATGTGAAATGTACAAACAGTAGGCAGAAAAGTGTAACAACACATGCAATGGTAACTATGGAGTCCTGAAAGTATCCACCACTTGCATGGCAGAATAAGTGTAGTAATACATATGCTCATGCTAACCCACAGTCACAACTGCAGCATACCAGACAATTTAATGGGTGTACCCCACTGATATGTACCATTCCATGAGGCAGATAACATATGAACCTGAGAGTCTCTGGGGCCTGCTCAGCAGCATACTCAAATACCTAATAGATGTCAAGGCCCACACCATGGCCAGACCACATTGCATGCTGTAACACCCTAGCAGATATAGCAAGCATTCCAAGGTGTGAATGTACATGGAAAATAGGAAAGCTACAGCAGCACACTACAGTCAGGACACCTAGCAGGCATACAAGTAGTGACTATAAAGGGCAAATATTGAACCCTTAGCAACAAAGTGCAAACAAAAGTGAAAGGAAAGCACACACACACACATTAAAAGTAGTAGTAGTTGTAGGTGTCAGTGTACATACACAGTTAGTACAGGAAACTGGAGAAATGTATGGAGGAATGTTAATCTACAACACAGCTGGAAATTTGAGAGATACCAACCTTTACACTCACAGAACACTGTCCACAGCATACCAGCTGCCCTTAAAATCTGAAAGGGCTACGCCAATCTCACGTACCTTTTTATAGCACTGTTCTGAAGTCACAGTGAGAACTGCAATCAGTACACAACTGGCTGCATGTAATTAGCAAATGCTGGCTAACAATTGGTGCAGAGGCCATCACATGGGCATATGCAGATACCTACAAAAGTATGCTGTACTCCCAGTCCACACATGCAATACTTTCATTGCACCCTGAGAAGGACGTGAGAGACAGACAGACAGAGAGAGAGAGAGAGAGAGAGAGAGAGAGAGAGAGAGAATTGCAATTAAGCAGACACAACAAATTGTTCAGCAACAGCCACCTGAAAGCTGACAACTGGGAAGTGGAGCAGCAGGACAGAGAACCAGACGGCAACACAAGCAGCTGTGACAAACACAGGTAATGTAAAGTAATACTATAAAGGTCTACATACTGTGAACCCTCCATATGTGTCATTGGTCTGTATCCATATGTATATGAAGATGTGTAAAGGGCAGGGGACATACAGCAACTATCAGTGAAGGCTGTACATACATTTGTATGTGAGAGCATCTATGTGCACATATCAATGTTGGTTGATTGTAGGTTGTAGTGCCATGTACAAAGTAGGTTTCACAGTTATGTATGTTTAGCAGTATGTTAGTGTGTGTATACATTATGGTAGACAAACATGTTGATATACCTGTCTATCATATGGATATGTATGTATGTCAACATATGTATGTGTATATATATATATATATATATATATATATAACATGCATATATGTATACATACATAGAGAGAGAGAGATGTAGGAATACATAGACAGATGTAGATAGAATATTGTACAAACATATATATGTAATGCACACATACAGATATAGATATATGTAGATACATATACATAGACAGACTGATCTGACTATCTACAGGTATGACTGTATATGACGACCTTCAACACACCCTGTCCCACCCCTCTGTCACTCTCACCCCTCTGTGCCCCCCTCCACATCTATAGCAATATATGTACATCAATATATATATGTGTATATGTATACAGACATATATATATATATATATATATATATATATATATATATATATATATATATATATATATATATATATATATATATATATATATATATATATACATATAGATATATCTATATACATATATGTATATATATATATATATATATATATATATATATATATATAGAGAGAGAGAGAGAGAGAGAGAGAGATGTATATAAATTCTGAGTGAGGCACATGTGTACAGATGTATTGCAACAGGTGCCTGGTGACAAAGGCATGGAGTGAACACCAGTGTCAAAACCGGAGTACCATACCACATTCCAAATCACCTACACCAGTAACCACCAGATATGTGATTGGCTGCCCACCACTGCATGTGTCAGGGGTGAACAGGGTCATAAATGTGTACAATAGTGGCCCCAATGATATTCACAGAGGCATACTATCCCTGGAATACCTGCACATGGTATGTGTCAGCGAACATGGTGTGTCAGCTATGGACATGTAGGTCGGTGTACCCCTCCACACCACATAATGGATGCCATGGTATGGACCTCACATGACAGCTACAGATATGGAGAAGGACACAGTGACATGTACAACAGTGTGACAATGCACTCAAACACATTACCAATGCACAGTGACTGACAACACCACAGAGTACACATATACTACCCACATAGAGGTTACCACTCCCGGATTTACATATGTAAGTCACACCCATGACAGATGTCCAACAACCATAGTAACACCTCACACCATCCACAACCTAAATGACTGCTGTGTGTCGTCCGTGCCACTGCAATAGAGTGCACATGTGGAGGTAAAAGTTCCTACCCACAGATAAGACATACTCTGCAATAAACCACACAGTGTTAAGAAGCAAGACTCCCCATGAGTACATGTCACACATACCCCTGCTGAATGTTAGTCAGATAGGTAATATGCCATATGAGTCACCCTGTGTAACTGTGTGACAGCAGCAGGTACCATCACACCACATGTGTCACAATGGTCAGGGTAGCAGAACAGTACGCTGCTGTAGTCCCAGGGGCAATAGCATATTGTATAGTATTGTATTGTAATGTAATGTATTGTGTTGTATTGTATTGGTATGTTGAGGTGCCTCCTTCGTGGAGTGGAACCACTGCTGCTGTGCCGGTGTACAGGTACATATCCTGTAGTCAGGCTAGTGTTACATAGCACTTCTATATGTGTGTTTAGCTCCTGTCAGAGTTTATGTAGCATGCAACTGGGGATACCATCAGGTCTCATTCATGTTGTGTATTCTGCTGTCCTGAGGGTGGCTCTCACCTGGACATCTGTGATGACAGGGAGGTTACAGTCAGCTGGGATAACTATGTCTTATTTTGGGGAGAGGGCGGGTGACACCTGCACTGAACCTGTCTGCCACAATGTTGTCAATATCTGTGGTGTCAGTGAAATATTTGTTGTTGTGTACTAACTATGGGCATAGAGGATGGATCCTGGCCAGGTTGCTAACATAACTGAAGAAGGCCTTCTGGCTATCTGTAGTGTCCCTCTTGATTTCCCTCTCAAAGTTGCCCATGGATGTTTGTATGATGGAAAATAGATCCTTACTAGTGCTGCTCAGACATGTCCTCCCTTTATGGAATTATGCTCTGTCTTGCAGTAGCTTCCATCTTCTGTAATACAATCTGTCTATGGCTGGGGTCCACCAGACAGGATGCTGTCCCTTTGTGGAGAGTGTCTTGGTCATATATGGGATTGCATGATCCATGCATTCTCGGAGATGTCTGTAGAAAGCAATTGTGTAGGGGTCAGCATTGTGGGTTGTATCTGCCACTGGTCCAGTGGGCTGAAAGGATACCATGTCACTGTTACAAAGTGTAAAGTTTTTATCTGTAATGTTATTCACTATAGTCATTTGTGCTGCTGGTGGAGGTGGGATATGTATATCCAGGGCAATCAGTGTGTGGTCAGCTCACAGTAGTTGATGATGTAGGCCATACAGTACCTAGATACAAAGCCCCAGAGTGAGGAGGTGCTCTTGACCTGAATCAGTGTTCTGACTGCTGGGGTTTGGTAGTATGTTGTATGGAGTGTGCCAGGTACTGTTGCACAGTTGCTGGCTGAGCACTGATACCTGGCCATTTACATGTGTATCCACCAATAGACAGACAGATGCTATATATGTGAGATATGTTGTATCATAACAGTCGAGTAGCATGTGTAGTATGTGTGCCAAATTCTGCTGACATATATTGCTGATATCAGGATATTTTCTTTCTCAGGTACATGGCCCACCCGCGGAATCCCACTTACTCCACAGCTGAGGATGAGGAGATACACCAGAGCCTGGTGCGGGATTATGCAATACTCTTTTCCTGCACCAGCCAGAATCAGCAGGAGAGGGCTGCACTGTGGCAAGACCTTCTCCGTCGGGTAAATGACATAGGCATGCATAATAGGACATATGAGCAGGTACGACATCACTGCAGTGATTTAATCAGACATGTCTGTCAGCGTGCGTCGGATATCCACAGGCAACAGGTTGCCACAGGGGGTGGGGTGGCTACACATCCCCCACTCACCAGACTGGAGGGACTACTCATGAGTGTAGTGGCTCCAGTCCACCAGCAACAACAACAGCAGCAGCAGACATGCATTATGATGGAGGCTGGAGCCACACAGCAAGACAGTGAACGTGCAGATAATATGCCATATGTATAGTTGACTGTTGTGTACACTGGTAGTTAATGCATGTGTGAGGTGTGTCCTTGGTTTGTAGCTGTCACCATAGTATTTAATGTGCAAGTGTGATATCCTCAATATTAGCAGCTGACCTGTGAAATGCGACTGTTGTACTACTGACCTGTATCATACTCAGTAACAATGGCACAGTTGTGCCCACTGACATTAGTTTCTTCACGTCTGCAGGTCCCTCTAGTATAGCAGCAATGCAGCCTATCCATGCTGGTGAGTGTGTATTAACAATTCCTGTAATAGTCTTGATAGTAATAGTACTATTTGGCTCACTTAGTAGTGCTCTTTGTATGCAGGTAGGTGTGTCTGTGTCTGTGTGTTGATATCATGCATACTGAGTACTGTACAATTGTGTGAAACTGTGTGCATGTGTGCATGTGTGCATGTGTGCACCTGTGCATCTGTGCATGTGTGCATGTGTGCACCTGTGCACCTGTGCATGTGTGCACCTGTGCATGTGTGCATGTGTGCATGTCTGCACCCGTGCATGTGTGCATGTATGCACCTGTGCATGTGTGCATGTGTGCACCTGTGCACGTGTGCATGTGTGCATGTGTGCACCTGTGCATGTGTGCATGTGTGCACCTGTGCATGTGTTCATGTGTGCACCTCTGCATGTGTGCACCTGTGCATGTGTGCATGTGTGCATCACTGGTAATGTGTAGACATTATAAACTGTGTTTCCTGTTTCCCTCCCACAGGTTCTGGTGCTGCTCTGGTGTCATGTAGCAGGGAACCTGAATCAGGTGCCGTGGGTACTGATAATGATGACATCTGTGTAATGGCACAGGAAGGTATGCCAGGGTCCGCCATTGGTCAGCCGATTGACAGTACACAGCTGTCGACCCCATCAATGCGCACAGTTATCCTGCCAATACATCCTTTGTCACCAATGTCCCTAGGTGATGGACAGCATACAGTGGGCATTGACCAGGGTAATGTGGTATCTGTGGCACATGCCTCCCCACACAGCAGCCATGGGCATGGCCCAGAGATGGTACCACACAGACAGATGTCCAGGGGTTCTCGTGGGAGCATCCGTGGGCATACTGCCCCTGTTAGATGTGCCCACAGAGGTCTTACAACCTCAGCTATGTTTCGGGCTGTCATGCAGGCACAGTCACGTATGGAACGGTACACCAGACAGGGTCTGAGGGAGCTGACAGCATGTCGCACAGCCATGACTGACAGTATGCGTGACATTGCGGCTGCCATCCGTGATTTCACTGATGTCATAGACAGACGTTGTGGGGACATATTAGGCCGGTTCCACAACTACATGTCCATGAGCCAGGGCGATGGTGGGTGGTTGAGGTGTCGACGTGGCCATATGCCAGCAACAGCAGCAGCTGGCAGTCGTCGCGGATGACAACAGGGCCGCGGCCGCCCCTTTAGTGCCAGCAGCAGCCCCAGCAATGCTGGGTCTGTGCTGTCATCAGACCACCCCAGGAGACCACATGCACGTGGCTCTGGCCAGGCCCGACAGGGATCTGTGTCCAGTCAATGAACACCTGCTTCTGATGACAGTACCCAGTCTGGGTTGGTACAGGATACGGTCCGTAGCACCCCTGCAAGACACAGGTACCGTGTCCGTGGCCAGAGACACTAATCTGTATGACCTGGCAGGTACAGTCTGTGGCTGTCCACAAACACCAGTATATGGCAGCCATGAGGTGGAACTGTGTGCATCCATACACACATGCAAATTGACAACACCAAGGGCTACTGCATACACGCACACACTGCATCAACACTGCCCCACCTTCTACTGCTGTCCCTCACCAACACACATACACATACATGTCAATCGGTGGTATCGGTGGCTGACTCAGGCATACCAAGTTCACACCCTGTGCATATGATGAAACTGTGCCACCTCCTGCAATCTGTTAACAACTGTGCAGGTACAGGTTAACATGTTGCTGATGCACAGGGTCACCACATAGATGCGTAGTAATAGTATCATGTTGTTAACAGTACTGTGTGCTGAATTAATTGTGGGTATATCACAGCATGCCTGATGCAGTAAGTGTGTGATTGTCATGTATTGTTGTCTACACCCATGGTAATTACCATAGTGTATCATCTGCACATATTGGCATACTGGTGGTAATGATGTCAACAGAAGGCTACATACATAGGTAGCACAGGGGATAAAGTAATGAATGTAGTAATACGCAATGATGGACATGTAAATTGCAAGTGGCATGTTGCCCACACTGGACTCTGCAATGCAGATGTTTGAGGATGTTGATATGTGTGCAGTACTACATGACTGGTACAGGACACACAGGAGCACCCTAGCACTGCATGCTCACATCTCATACCATGCTAGACAGCCCCAACACACAAAACTAACTGTCACAGGAGGGAGTCCCCATATACGTCAGGGATACTGTGGTGGCAGGCCAGGTAGCATACATCCTACTAAGTATGGAACCACTGAGTGAAGGCTCAGTGTCTGTTATTTGACATGTGTATTACTGCAGGTATGAGCACATGGGTTTCCATCCAGTTATTGTACATCCTGACAGTACATGGTCTGTACACTTGTGTGCGCTGAGACTGGACCCTAGCCATCTGACCCGTGTATTTCCGTGTACATGTGCATAGTGCCTGCATATTTGCAGTGTTACCTACTGGAAGTGGTACAGCTTGTTTGTTGTACAATGGACTACATGCAGCCCTGTTTACTGTAGCTTTGTTTGCATGCATGTTTGCTTGCAATTACCCTGGAATACTGATCACACCTGCAATGCATAGTTATAGAGCTTCTGTGGACTCCTAGTGCCATCTGCATAGCTTACTATATGTATGTCCATGTCCCACTTGACAGGATGTCACTGTTTGTCCTGTTCACATGTACATTGCCTGTGACACAGTGCATATGACTTACCTGGCATGTGTCCACGTGAGCAGTCATCTATGCTACTGCTAACTAATCACAGGCACTACACCTTTACATATTCATCTTCTGTTGAACTACCTGCTTCGCTAGGGACGGCCTGCACCTGTCACCCCTGGGCTTTCAGATATTGGCAAAGGCTCTTGCTACCCCCATAGTGCCTATGTTAGGCAAGGCTCAAATGACAAACCCACCTTCATAGGTATCACAAGGGATAAGAAACTAAGAGTAACGCTACCCAACGCCAGAAGTCTAAACCTCCAGATGCATGCACCAAACTCTCCTTGGCATGGAGAACATCGATATCTGTGCAGTAACAGATGCCTGGTTCAGGGTTACTGAGAGCACACCAGCACTGCCAGGTTTAACCTGGTTGATTTCTTTGAAACAGTCACCAAGGCCATTGACGAGGGGAAGGTGGTTCACACAGCCTACCTGGACCTCGCAAAAGCCTTCACAACAATACCCCACTTGAGCATTCTAGAGAAGCTCACCAGCTTAAATATAAGCCCCTATGTCACTAGATGGATTGCACAGTGGCTCAAGGACAGAACCCACATGGTTAGAATTGCTGGAGCCATGCCAAACTCCAAACCAGTTACGAGTTGTGTCCCACAAGGCTCAGTCCTGGGACCTCTCTTGTTTGGTATATATTTATTGGAGGTACAGGGCAACAAGGACGGACTGTGGCTGACCAAATATGCAGATGACTGCGATCTGGCCACCATAATCGACTCTCCAGCCGACACCAGCATCTTCCCAAGGGGCATCATAGAAACAGACAACTTGTGCCAGAGCCATGGCCTTCAGCTGAACAGTGTTTAGAAAGGGAAATGTGCATCCTGTAGTCTGTTCTCCTAGTTGCCAAAAGGGACATTTCCCTCACACACACACTAACCCCCCCTCAGACAAACACACACACTTGCAGGATTCAAACCCTTACCTAACTATGTTATGACACTTGAGATGGATGCATTTGCGGAGCACGCTATTCACATTACTAGAAGGTTTCTCTTCTCTTGCTGTACTTATAGGGTGCTGACATCATCAGTGTTTAGAAAGGGAAACGTGCATCCTGTAGTCTGTTCACCTAGTTGCAAAAAGGAACATTTTCCTCACACACACTAACCCCCCTCAGCCAAAAACACACACTTGCCATTTGCAGGATTCAAACCCCTATCTGACTATGTCATGACACTCGAGATAGACTCGTTAGCAGAGTGTGCTATTCACATTACTGGGAAGTTTTCCTTCTCTTGCTTTACTTATAGGGTGCTGACATCATCAGTGTTTAGAAAGGGAAATATGCATCCTGTAGTCTGTTCACCTAGTTGCCAAAAGGGACATTTTCCTCACACACACTAAACCCCCTCAGCCAAAAACACACACTTGCCATTTGCAGGATTCAAACCACTATCTGACTATGTCATGACACTCAAGACAGACACATTAGCAGAGTGTGCTATTCGCATTACTGTGAGGTCATCCTTCTCTTGCTGTACTTATAGGGTGCTGACATCATCAGTGTTTAGAAAGGGAAATGTGCATCCTGTAGTCTGTTCTCCTAGTTGCCAAAAGGGACATTTTCCTCTCACACACTAACCCCCCTCAGCCAAAAACACACACTTGTCATTTGCAGGATTCAAACTCTTATCTGACTATGTTATGACACTCAAGACAGACACATTAGCAGAGTGTGCTATTTACATTACTGGGAAGTTTTCCTTCTCTTGCTGTACTTATAGGGTGCTGACATCATCAGTGTTTAGAAAGGGAAATGTGCATCCTGTAGTCTGTTCACCTAGTTGCCAAAAGGGACATTTTCCTCACACACACTAAACCCCCTCAGCCAAAAACACACACTTGCCATTTGCAGGATTCAAACCCCTATCTGACTATGTCATGACACTCGAGACAGACAGATTAGCAGTGTGTGCTATTTGCATTACTGCAAGGTTGTCCTTCTCTTGCTGTACTTATAGGGTGCTGACATCATCAGTGTTTAGAAAGGGAAATGTGCATCCTGTAGTCTGTTCTCCTAGTTGCCAAAAGGGATATTTTCCTCACACACACTAACCCCCCCTCAGCCAAAAACACACACTTGTCATTTGCAGGATTCAAACACTTAACTGACTACGTTATGACAGACACATTAGCAGAGTGTGCTATTCGCATTACTGGGAAGCTTCTCTTCTCTTGCTGTACTTATAGGGTGCTGACATCATCAGTGTTTAGAAAGGGAAATGTGCATCCTGTAGTCTGTTCTCCTAGCTGCCAAAAGGGCCATTTCCCTCACACACACTAACCCCTCTCAGACAAACACACACACTTGCAGGATTTAAACCCCCTACTTAACTATGTTATGACACGGACGCATTAGCAGAGTGCACTATTCGCATTACAGGGATGTTTTTTTTCACTTGCTGTACTTATAGGGTACTGGCATCATCAGTGTTTAGAAAGGGCAAATGTGCATCCTGTAGTCTGTTCTCCTAGTTGCCAAAAGGGACATTTCCTTCACACACACACTAACCTCCCCTCAGCCAAACAGACACACTTGCAGGATTCAAACACCTACCTAACTATGCTATGACACTTAAGACAGATGCATTAGCGGAGCAAGCTATTCACATAACTGGGAAGCTTTTCTTCTCCTGCTATACTTATAGAGTGCTGACATCATCGGTGTTTAGAAAGGGGAATGTGCATCCTGTAGTCTGTTTTCCTAGTTGCCAAAATGAACATTTCCCTCACACACACAAATCCCCCTCAGACAAACACACACACACTTGCCATTTACAGGATTCAAACCCCTACCTAATTATGTTATGACACTTTAGATGGACGCATTAGCGGAGCACGCTATTTACATTACTGGGAAGTTTTTTTTCTCCTGCTATACTTATAGAGTGCTGACATCATCAGTGATTAGAAAGGGGAATGCGCATCCTGTAGTCTGTTCTCCTAGATGCCAAAAGGGACATTTCCCTCACACACACTAACCCCCCTCAGCCAAACATACACACTTGCCATTTGCAGAATTACAAACCCCTACCTAACTATGTTATGACACTTGAGACGGACGCATTAGCAGAGCACACTACTTGCATTACTGGGAGGTTTTCCTTCTCCTGCTATACTTATAGAGTGCTGACATCATCTGTGTTTAGAAAGGGGAATGTGCATCCTGGAGTGTGTTTTCCCAGTTGCCAAAAGGGACATTTCTCTCCCACAGACTTACACACACACCAACCCCACTCACACACACACTGAGCATTTGCAGGATTCAAACTCCCTACCTAACTATGTTATGACATTTGTGACAGATGCATTAGCAGAATGCACTATTCACATTACTAGGAGTTTTTTTTTTTCTCCTGCTGTACTTATAGGGTGCTGACATCATCGGTGTTTAGAAAGGGGAATGTGCATCCTGTGGGGAGGCAGACGCCAAGCACACTCTGGCTAAGCTGTCATTCCCTAGGCAAACAGCCTAGTGTTGACCTCCACACCCATATGTTTAATTGTCAAATGCACATTATTTGTTGCTGATAGACTGTTTGCACATCTTTATTGCCATAGCATTTCCTGTTTGTATGAACAACTTGTGCATCTGTGGAAGATGTTTGCATATGGGAGGGATCCACTATATCACGTATGTCTCTGTAGTCATTTAACTGTGTGCACTGGGCAGACTGCTGTAATGTGGTTGGTTCCTGGAATAACATGCATAAATACCAGATATGTGTGTCCAACTGCTAAACTGAGATTTGGCCTAAGTGTGTGAGCATGCCCAGTTCAGCCTTCCCATGGCATGTTGTCTGACATATGTCTCATTTATCCAAGTGTGTGAGCATGCCCAGTGTGAGCATTCCATATGTTGAACTCTGCAGCCCACCACATTTGTGGATGAGTGTGAACTTCAACAAATATCACCCGTTTATGGTTGTGTGTTGTGTGTCATGTTGTGTAGTTACTGTACAACTGCTTTGTGTGTGAACACAACAGGATTATACTGTGCCTGCAGTGTTTGCATGGGATACTTTGCATACAGTTGTCAACATCCTTTCACACTGACCTAACACTGTAGTACTGTATAGTGTACTGGTAGTACTTTGACTGTGGTGGACAGTATCCTGGGCTTTAGAGCTGTCACTGCTTTACATTTCGATAGTGAGCACAACAGCCTGGTTAGGGGCCAGTTGTGTACATCTGACCATGTTGCATTCTGTTCAGATATGAACTACTTAAACCAGGCTTGTCCAACATTGGTAGTGTATTCCACAACATAAGTGTACATTTGCAAACACTAGCGATGTGCCCTAGTCCATGTCTAATGCTAGTCGGAGAGTGTGTTTGTCCTTCAACACACATTGTAAGTGGAGTTTGCCATGACATATGTCATGGTTAGTATACTGTGCCTCTGTCTACCTGTGACATGACAGTGATACCCAGGATAAAGCTACCATCTCCCATCCACTCATCAAGATTCCTATTGAGGAAAATTGATAAGTGACTCTATGGGTAGCCTGTACTGGGAGTTCACTCATGGGTGGGGGTGGCTTCTGTGTTATGGATCATGTAGTACAGCTTGTCCTATGTAAGTCAGTGCTGGGGTTCAGGTCTCTCATGTGCATAGCTCACTGCCATTCAGATTGTACAAGGTGCAGCATGTTTATTGATACCAGCAACACAGGCAACACATGGCATCTGTGCAAGCTCTTTAATACTCCTGGTGAGGTACTGTTGGGGACTTTATGGTTGATGGAGGTGTCTGCTGAGGTACATCCCACAGGGGCTATTGTAGTCAATTGTACCACTGATGGAGGATGACTGCAGAGCCACAATGACCTCCCCTTATCTAGATCTGACAACCTTCATGATTAGGTGGGTATATGGTATGTTTCTGTAAACACTACAGCACATGTTTGTCCAATGCAGGATATCTATCACCTTGTGTCCCCAGGTCTCTCATTACATGTTAACTACATAATGGGTTAACACCTATGTGGTAATTGGTGGGCACTTACTGTATATCCACGGGGTTGACTATACACTTTTCTGCAATTAGCTTGCTGACATGGCTATGGCACCAGTTGTCTGTTTCTATGTGGCCCTTTTGTGGGATGCTTGTGTCAGCTGGTGGATCATATATGGTGAGCAGTTTGTAGTCCTCTGCAAACATGTTCAGACACAGTCCTTCCATGTTTGCCTGTACCTATGGGACATATATACTAGACGAGGGAGATCCCAGGACCAAGCCTTGTGGGATGCCAGTTATATCTGGTTTGTAGTCTGACATGGCTGCAGCATGTCTGACCATGTCTGTTCTGTCCTTGGTCTGGTTTCCAACCCCTCTACTGACATAGGGGTTTATATTTAAGCTGGTGAGCTTATCTATAATGAACACGTAGGGTATTGTATAGAAGCCTTTGCAAGGTCCAGCTACGCTGTGTGGACCACATTGCCCTCATCAATGACCTTAATGACTGTTTCAATTGAGTCAAACATGTTTAGGGGCAGGATCTGCACTTAAGAAAGCCACACTGGGTAGGGTCCGGTGTCAGTAGGTCCCCAATATCTTTATGTCTGTGGTACATGCTGATCCTTTCCATAGCTGTGCAGACCGAGCTTCTCAGGATTCTGGGGTAGTAGTTTTCAGTATCCATTCAGGCAACACCTTTGTTGAGAAGGACCACTGTTGTTGTACACTGCACTTTGGGTACATATTCTGTGGTAAGGCTGACACTGAGCAGTAGTGTGATTTGGCATTCCATTCATCTTGGAGTCCATGTTTCACTCAGCCCAGGACACCATCTCATACCATTGCTGCTGTGTGTTTTGCTTTGTAGATGCTGGCTGTTACCTCAGCATCTGCAATGTCAGGGGGCCAGCAGTATGCTGGGATAGATATTCTGCATTCTGGGGGGGGGGCTTGCACTGCACCTGTCAGGATGTATGTTGGCAATATGTGTGTGTGTTTGTGATATTTGTGTGATTCAGAGCATATCTGTGAATTCCCAACACGGTTCCTACCATCAGTTGTGAAAGCCTTGGGATTATCCTTAGTGTCCTGTACAATTTGTATCTTCATAGGTTCATAGGTTCATACTAGGCTATCCACCCTAGGGCATTTGTTAGCCTAGCCAGAGTGTGTGTGGCTTTTGCCACCCCTTGCTATGTGAATATTATGGCCATTTATGATTTGTTTTGCTGTGCCTCTGTCTGGACATGACACAGTGAAGACCCCCAGTGTAACTCTACAATCATCCATCCACTTGGCAAGATTCCTGTTGAAGAGTGTCAGTGAGGGGCTCTGCCTAACATGGAGTGGGATTCTGGTCCAAGGTGTGGGGAGCCTCTGGATTATGTATCTGTCCCCCCAGCACATCCTATTTCATTATTTGTTGAGGTTGACATCTCTCACTCTCACAGCTCCAATGGCTTTGAGTTTTCTGGGGTGGAGCATGTCCATTACTCCTGTGTTGGGCATGGCCTTCTACAACAGGCATGCAATGCCTCTGTGTAGGCAGTATGTGACTGCATTCAGCTGGGGTGTCTATAGCCAGGCAGCATATCACATGTATTTGAGACCCTTTATCCTCTTGGTGAGGTACCTTTGAAGTCTTCCTAACTGCTGCAGGTGTCAGGTAAGGTACATCCCATATGAGGCATTGTACTAGATTATGGGTGTGATAAGAGAACAGTATAGGGGCACAATGACCTCTGTTGACGTAGATGTGAATCCTTTCCTGATACGGTGTCAAATGTAGACAGTCTTCCTAGCCACATTGGTAATGTGAGTGTCACATAACAGGTTACTGTCCACTTGTGTCCCTAGGTCCCTGATTACTCCTTCCATACATAATGGTTTACCACCTATGTGGTAATTTGTGGTACCTTGTTTGGTATTTGGTGGGACATTCATATTGTCCAGTGTCTTCAGGACGGCTGGGTGGGGTTCCTGTGTGTGAGAGTGTGGTCTGTAGCATGCTACAGACTGTACAGCAGTTGTGCCTACAGTTAGTTGCACATGGGTGGACTCCAATGCCTTGTGCATTGTCAGTTACCTGGACGTATGGGTGTCTGTGCTGAATATGGATACTCACCCTCCTTTTATGTTTTGTTCCAGGTTTTGGGGCCATGACACATGATATGTGGTATAACCTGGTAGTGCTGGTGTGCTGTCAGGAGGCTTGCAGCAGGTTTCTGTCACTGCACAGACATCGATGTTCTCCATACTGGGGATG
Source organism: Protopterus annectens (assembly GCF_019279795.1). Classification (NCBI taxonomy): domain Eukaryota; kingdom Metazoa; phylum Chordata; order Ceratodontiformes; family Protopteridae; genus Protopterus; species Protopterus annectens. Next base: position 839,893,208 of record NC_056739.1, read on the forward strand.
GCCTTGGAAGCATGCATATTGGGGTTTACACATCTGGCATTGGTCAGCATTACCCTTATGTTTCTTTCCACTTATGTTTTCTAGGGTGGTGGGTTAGTCTTTTCAGCCTTGCCTACAAAAGGCTCTATGGAGGTGGCAAAGGCCTTATCCAATATCCAGACGCCCAGGGGTAACAGGTGCAAGCCATCCCAAGAACAGCTCCGTGGCTTGTCAAGCATGACATCCCAAGCAGACAGACATTGGATCCCTTGGAATGACACCAGTAAGTGTGCCACTTGCTATGACTGATCATTCCGTGTTTGTACTGTGGCATTATTCTTGGTAAGGGTAGGATGCTGCAAATGGTGAGTGTCATACTGGCCTGGACTACACAATCAGAGAGCTCATCTATGTCTCTTTTCATGTAGTCTAGGGAGGTACATCTCAGGTCATTCACACCAGCATGGACTGTGACTGCATCATATTTCTACTTGCTTTGGAGTGACCTGCATACTTCTGTTATGTGGCATATTGTGGCAGCCTACAGGCAGCTTACTGTACCCTTTCCCTTGTTCAGTCTGGTGTGCGGGACAGCAGTGTGTCTGACTATGGAGTCACCTATTACAACTATATCAGGCATGTAGTTTCTCCTTCTGGCCTGTGACTGTTTGGCACACCAGCTTTGTGTACTATGTGTTGCATGTGCTATGTTTGGAGGTTGTTTGATTGGGTGTCTGCTTTAGAGACCTCTGTTGGTGTGCTGTGTTTGTAATTTGTGCCTCCGGGAATGTTTTTCTGTGCTTATGTGTTTGGTTTGCAGTTGTGATAGGTCTATGTGGGACTGTGTTTGTGGTGTGTGTGGTTACCTTCTCCTCCTGACTAGTTTTGGGGGTACTGGGTTGAGGGAGCTGAGCCTCCAGTTTGGATAGATGGTTGCATCTCTCACATATATTTGTATTTCTTGGGTGGAGTTGGGGGTTGTCTGTGTACTTGGGGCAGGTGTAACATTGCCTCAGGATTCACAGATTCATCTTGTTGTGGCTGGCCTTAGTGGATTGTATGTGTGGACATATTTTATTGCCATACTACTGATCAGTGATTACTTCATTGTTTATGTTTGCTCTAGCATGTAGTAGCTTCCTCATTCTCTTGCATGGTTTGGTTATGGCTGGTGTCCACCATGCCAGATGCCTGCGTGTATGGCATTGTGTCTTGTTTTAATTTAGGATTGCATAATCCAAGCATTCCTGGCAGTGTTCATGGAATGGCTGTATTACAGGTTCTGAGGTGTGGCCCATATTTTGCACCTGCACAGGACCTTTAATGGATTCCACATCAGTTTGGAGGAGTGCAAATATTGCTTTACACATGTTTTCCACTGTGGTTTTCTGGCCAGGGACTGTGGTCAGGATTTGTATATCCAGTGTGATTACTCTACCGTCTGGTTTTACCAGTGAGCAATACACTTCTCGTCTTGCCATCCAGTACCCATGTTGCTGATTATCACATCCAGTATGTTTACCCCTCTTGTGGGAGTGGTACGTTGTTCCTGGGCCTTTTGGTTTATGGATTCTATGAACTTTTGTCCTACACTGTTGGAGCTAGTATAATGCTCCCAGTCTATGTCTATAATGTGGTTTGGAGGACTTGATATATTCATGTATTCCAGCATAGGCCAGGTGCAGTTCCTGGTGTTGGGACAGTAGTCTGTAGCAGGCTATAAACTGGGGGGCAGTTTTAGCCACTGTTACTTGACCATGGCTAGTCCATGCTGCTTCTTGTTGTGGTACCAACATGGGGGTGTGGTTATCCTTGACAATTCTTGCTAGTCACCTTCCTTTTGTAGCTTGTCCCATGTTTTGAGTCTGTACAGCACAGTATGAGGTGTAACCTGGTAGTGTTAGGGTGCTGTTGTGAGCCTTGACTCAGTTTTCTGTTACAGTACAGATATCAACATTCTCCATACTGGGTGAGTTTAGACTGCATGCATCTTGCTGTTTCGACTTATCCCTTATCTTATTCTTATCCCTTCTGATACCTATGGAGATAGGTTTGTGTTTTGAGCCTTACCTATTCAGGGCACACTGTGGGTAACAACAGCCTTTGCCAGTATCCATACGGCCTGCACTGATAGGTGCACGCCAGTCCTAGCAGGTGGAGCATCATGTCATGCTCAGCATGTCATCCCAGACTGGCACACATTGGATCCCCTTTGACTAACTGCAATACTTCAGTCAATTATTGCACTTGATCATCTCATTGTCATATTGTGGCATGATGCTTGGTGAGGGTAGGATGTTAGTCAGGGTCCTCAGGTGTGCATATAATACATGGTGTTACATTACTTAATACATGGCATTCATGCCTCAGGTGGTGCTGCAGGGTTGCCTCGGTCGGATGCACATATTACACTTCCCTGTACATGTTTGTGAGCAGGTCATGTCATTGTAGGCATCCATGTTATTATTTGAGTGAGTCAGAGGGGGTATCATTCCCAGGGTTCCTACTGAGCCAGTGTATGTGCTATGCATTGCCTCTTTGCCAAGGCCAGGGCATACTGGACATGCCTCCTTCTGCCTACTGGGGCAGGATCAGGTTGTTCCTCCTCCGAGTCACGCTCTGCCTGTGATGGCCTTGGCAATGGTGGGGGGCTGTTTGGCCCGACCCTATGCTGGTCCTGCTGCAGCTGTTTTCGCAAGATCATATTATGTAGCATAGCACATACCATGACAATTTGGGTACATGTAGTTGGTGTGTACTGCAAGGCTCAACCAGATGTGTCCAGACACCGGAACCATGACTTGAGCAGCCCAAACACACTCTCTATTACATTACGTGTTTGTGCGTGTGCCTCATTATGGCGTTCCTGTTCAGGTGTGTGTGCATTTCTGATGGGTGTCATCAGCCACGGCTCCAGTGCATAACCTGAATCCCCACTAGGTGTCCGTGGGATGTCCCCATTGGCAAATGTCTGGTACAGCTGCGTCAAATGCCAGATGTGGGAATCATGGTAGCTCCCAGGACAGCCAGCACACACATTCATTATTATGCCCTGGGCATCACACATGACCTGGCAGTTGATGGAAGGGAAGCCCTTGCGGTTGATGTATGCCCTACCCCGCACACCGGCTGGTGCTTTGATGCATGTGCGTGCAGTCTATTGCACCCACTACCTCAGGGTATTCCGCTATTTGCTGGAAGAGACGCATATTGCTGGCCAATACCTCATGGGCATTGGGGAAATATACATGATCACTGACATGTGCTGACATGGCATCCAGGAACTGGTGCAGTACCCTGGAGGCCGATGCCTGTGATATCCCCATCATATCACCAGTTGGTCTCTGGAAGGTACCTGTTGCTAGTATTCTTAGGCCAACACATACCTTGGTTTCCACTGGGATGGGTTCCCCTCTGTTGGTTCTGTGTGTGAGCCGTGGCCTGCACAGCTCCACTATTTGCTGCAGGAGGTCTCTGTCCACTCTATAGCGCTCTACTATCTCCAGCTCATGTAACCCGTGGTAGGTGACCCTGGGCCTGTACACTCTTCTCCGTCTCCTCACTGTGGGTTGTCTGGCACCATCTGCATTGTCACCACCCTCAGCAAGTTGCCTATGTCTCATTATGACAGCTATGGCAGCCCCTAACATTTCTGCTCTGAGTTCAGGTTTTTCAGTTTTCACTTCTAATAGCTTACTCCTGTCTTGCAGTGTCTCTTGAGAGAAACATCCTGCACTGCTGTTTGCAGAGTTTTAAGTGCTGGGCTGGGCTACTATTCTGCCTGTGTAATTGCCTGCTTCTAATTGTTTTCACCTGCTAGCTCCAGCAGTATTCCCTGCTAGCTTCCTACTAAATCTGTTGCTTCCTTTTTCCTCTCTGTTTCCTCAGGGAGGAGCCGTGTGCAAACCAGCAGAAACACGCTCACAGTGGCTTACACGCGCGCACACATGCCTACACGGTTCAGAATCTGCTTATTCGGATTAAAACATGTGCACACCCATGCAAACAGTGTTAAACATCTCCCAACACGCTCCCACATGCTCAGTCTGCCTTACACGCACGCACACAGCTTTACTCGCACTTCATGGTGCGCACACGTGCGCATGCACGCCCAGCAAGAAACTTCGGTGTAGGCAACAGTGTACACCTTCCATTTCTTGACTTTCTCATGCTTATCTAGTGGCACACCTCTTTCCATGATATCTGTCTGACATCTGTCATGTAACTCTGACCTCCAATGAAGTGCATTTCTTTCTACCATTCCCCTCTGTGATGTCACCTATCTCCTACTCTGTTCCTCCCCCTTCTGTAACTCTTACACTACTCAGACTGTGCTCATTTGCTATGTGACAGTGGAATTCAGTATCCTAACACTCATTTGCATCAGATTGCCTACTAATGCTTAGTTACATGTCTTAGACTCAGCTTCCCCCCTTAGCAACCACTACACGGTGGCCATGTTGGTTTTGGTATTCTGGTCCCTGCATTGACATTCCATGTATTGCAGAAAACCCACATTTGTGGGTTTATAACCTTCGTTTTTATGTTTTATACAGCACAGCCCGTTTGCGCGGGGCTGCACTGGGTTTAAACATCGGCAATCGCCGGAAAAAAAAATTATATTTTTAATATATTTGCATCAGGTTACTTTGCCAATGGCCACATATTTGGCCATTGGCATGCTGCCTGACACATATGCACCCTTTATTTGGAGCTGACATGGCTCCATTGCAGTTTTTGCAGAAACGTACTCAGTTGTCAACTGAGTACATTTCTGCAGCTAAAACGGCTCTTACACAGGCTGTTCTGGGCTTCCTGGATCGCTAATCATCCTCATTTGCATGCTATTCGGCTGCAAGTGAGGTGATTAGCTTATCCACGCCCACTCCATGTAAGAGACATTTTAGCTTGTCTCTTACACGGACTTTGGGCTGTTCCTGGATCGCGAAGGCTGCATGGAGTCTTACACTACTCTTGACTCCGTGCAAGCCTTCGTGAATCCGGCCCCAAGTCTTTTGCCAATACCTCTTTATGCTTGGTGTTTCTACAGAGTCCTGATTCAACTTGCATTTGTACCTTGTCCAGCTCTGAGACTTCTGTCATCTCTCTGCAGTTTTCTGGTGTATAGGTAAAGGACAATTCAAGCTATTAGCCTTGCGTTGTTCACCAACAGCTTGAACAGTTTTATTCTGGTCATTGTGCACCTCAGTAGCTACAAAAAAAGTTTATTTGGCAGCTACTGTTCTGTTTCAGGAAATGTTCTGATTTCCTTTCCTCAGCAGTAAGGTCAGAGACAGGGAAAGGAATACAATTAGTATAACTAGGGTATGGTCTAGCTTCACTTAATTGTGGATACTTCAAAGAAAAACTTTGAAGTTCTACAGACAACACAAACAAAATATGTCCTTTCATAATCCTTTTCCCACAACACAAATATCCTAGCCTTACACTACAAAAATCTAAATGACTATCTATTAAAGAAAGAGTACACCTTTTTCTGTGCTCAGACCTAGTTAAGCATCTAAATTTAGAAAGCTTCCGCAACTGTGAAACTTAGGTAGAAGATTCCCCTCCTATAACCTAAGAAATCAATCACACACACAGGACCAGTGCTTCCAGAACTAACCTTCACAGTACAAAACACATTTTGGGAATCCCTTCCTGATAACTTCAATAACATAACTCTTTCACAAAATTCAGATCTCTGCTTAGAGCCCAACTGAACAAAAAAGTCCATTGCAACTGATTCTATTCCAAACACATTATATAATTATTTCACAACAATTACAGCATCTCTACTTAAAGTCTCATTGTCTCTTTCACTACAATTTTTACTCAGATTTATTAACCAACCAGCATATGAATAGTATACACACAGTTTATGAAACAACAGTAGTAATACATGGATAAAAAATAGGTTAGCATAATACTGCAATCGTGTAGAATGTATATGCACTCATGGTTTAACAGAGTATGCTGTCAGATAAACCTATGATATATTACTAAATTGTACAAAATATTCAATTAGCTAGTTTACAAAAGTAAAACACTGTTGTCATTTATTAGCTGCTTGAATGCTACAGAAGTTCTACCTCCGGTGGATGTGAGGTGCAAACATATGCTTGTGTGCAGTAACATCAAATATGCTACACGTGCCTTTGAACTGGACCATGATTAAAAATGATGCTCATAACAACCCAAATAGATGGTTAGTGAATGCCTGAATAAATAAATAATAGAAAAATGAGAGATTTGTTTTGTGTGTGTGAAGAGGATTAACCGCTAGATGCTGCAACAGGAAGCACCCATTGCCTGTACAAAACAGAATAATTTTATAGGATAACCTGTCTGAAATAAGGGATTTATTTTATTTTTAACTTATGGTGATTACGCAATGAGAACAATTTGCTATCTAACATAATGCAGGATGATAGCTGTTGCACATGTTCTGGAGTTACATTAAGAAGGTATGGGCACAGAGTAGCAGAAGAATTCAAAAGCTCCACTAAAAAAAGTCTTACCTACACTGGAATTTTGTCTTCTAACTAAAAATTTGGAACTTTTTTTTGACTAAACCTACAATAATCAACATCATCTACAACAATATCTACAAAAAAAATAAGAAGACAGATTTTCCAGTCAAAATTATACTTGGAAAACTACTTCTCATCTGAAGAAGAAAGCTTTTCAAAGACAAGCAGTCAAGAATCCAGTCTCAAAGGAGAACTTCAAACTCTGATAACAAGTATCCAGGATTTAAATACAAAGATTGATAAAACTGACATCAAAATAGACAACTTCAAAGAAAAAAAAAACACTAAACAAATGGAACTACTTCATGAGGACTTAAAACAACAAAAAAATCCAGATAACAGGTATAGAAGAAGCACTAAATGACATGGATGGCAGAACAATAGAAAATGAAAATAATGTAGAGTTTTTACTTAAGCAAAACACCATGTTACAAAACAAACTAGATGATGTTGAGAAGAGATCTCGTCGAAACAACTTAAGGATTTTTGGATTACCTGAGAACATAGAAGGAAATAACATGACAAGTTTTCTTACTACCTGGCTACCAAAAACTCTTGATCTTCCAGAAGCTATGTCATTTGGCATAGAAAGAGCCTACCGGTCACTAACTGCTATTAATACCACCAATAAAAAAACAACCTAGATCTGTTATAGTCAAATTTCTTTTCTCATCTGACAAAGAATTAGTTTTAAAAACTGCCTGGTCTAAATTCTCCAATAGAATTCAATGACACAATAATATGTTTTAACAATGACTATTCATCCATGGTAATAGCCAAAAGGAAAATATTCTTACCTCTGATTAAAGAACTGAAGAAAGCACAAGTGAAGACACATCTTTTGTTTCCTGCAAAGCTGAAAATGTTCATCCCAGAAGGACCCAAGGTGTTTGAGGACCTAGACTCTGCGCTGATTTTTGCTAAAATCATAAGATCCGAGAAAAAATAGAAGAAATGGATTGGGAAAACTCTTCTCTTAAAGATTAGCATCTAACTCGACCTAAAAAACTACAGAGAAACAAAAAATACTAAAAAACAAATGAACTAAAGCATAATAAACTTGTACATTTTGTTATACTTGTGGACACTATGTTATTAAGTAAGCCTTTTACTGTTGTGCTTTCTCAGCAAGGTAAGCTTTTCTTATCAACATAAAAATGAAATTTTATATATATATATATATATATATATATATATATATATATATATATCTAGGACTATTGAACGAAAGTTAAATAGTCCGAATCCACAATACCCGAATGCACTTTAACAAAAGTGCTTTCACCGAAAAAGCGCTTTGGTTAAAGTCCGTTCAAAAAAAACAATAAATCTTCTTTTATGAAAGATAGTTAGATATGGTCTCTCACGCACTGGTATGATTCGATCCATCAACCTCCGCCTCCCAGTCTGCTAAGATTACAGGCGCACGCCAAGCCCCCCTGCACCCCCCATGTGGAGGGCTGTGCCCTCCACACCAACCTACTTTTATATTCTCACTCCGAGGTCACACTACAGTTGGGAAAAGGGAATTCTCCCTTAACCGCACCGTAGTGTGACCGTCACTTCCAGCATACATAACCGAAAGTGCTGTTTCGGTGAATAGCACTTTTGGTTATGTATGTTTGGTGATTTCTGCTTCGGCAGAAAGTGCCGTCGGGGATCTGTACAGATTCCGTATATATATATATATATATATATATATATACACACACACACACACACACACACACACACACACACACACACACACACACACACACACACATCTTCCTTACTCATTAATTGGGTATTATATCTCCCTATAGAGGTTTATGAATAGTTATTTGAATAACCTTCTGCTCTGGTGTAACATATCTTTAAACAACTTTCTGGTGTTACGTCATTAATATCTTTCTGGCTTGATATTACATATGTTTGGAAAGGAAAGGGTATACTGTCAGTGAGTTTCAGTTCTGTTTTTTTTTTTTCTCTTCTTATTAGAATGTTTTATATGAAACAGGAGAATGGGTGGGAAGATGGAATTATAAGAAAAGAAAAATAACAAAAGGAAATATTTTTTATGATTTTCATGTGCTATAGTATTCTATATCCTCTGTGTGAATGCCTGCAGTTTGTAATAGACTCGTGCTGGCTGTAAGGAACCCTGAAAGCCTTTCCTTCATAAGCTACTATCCAAAAAAGAAAAAAAAAGCTGATGTAACCTTTTTTTTGCAGTTTTCTCCACTGATGTTCATCAAGAGACAACTTTGGGGCTGTAAATCTGCTCACGCTGATGATCCATGAGATTTAATTAGCTCAAACAACCCAGAACCAGCTTGGAAATCTCTTCAGATGCTTTGTTTCTCTTTAGAACAATGCAATGCACACTGATAACGTCAGCATAATGAGCTGAACTAAACCAGGCAGCTTACAGCCTGAATATCTTCAGGAAACAGTTTTTAACTTCAAATCAACATTTATTAACCTACAAAACAGCTCAAAATCATCAAAATATAGGTTGATTGATGAGGATTACAACATATGGACAAAAGAAAGGCAGATTTTGTCTTTTTGATACATTTTTCAAAAAAAAAGTACGTTAATTTGATTACATCATTAGCTTAACTGAATGCATACCTAGATATGAGTGATGTTCAATAATGCAGTGCCTGATCTAGTTTGTGGCAGGTTAGGAATAAAATATAGCATTATCAGGAACCCCACACAGCCTTCCTGAAGACACTGGAGGGTATAAATGTATCTCCAAACACCATCATATTGGGTGACTTCAACTACCCGAATATAGACTGGGAACATTACTCAAGCCCTAACTTTCTAGCCCAACGGTTCCTGGAGTTCATAAATTCAAATGCCATGGAACAGCTAGTCACTGTTCCCACGAGAGGAGAAAATATACTAGATCTCATTGTCACAAACATGGGGACAAAATGCTCCACACCGGAAGTATATCCCTCATTGGTGAGATCTGATCATAAACTAATCTCACTGGAAATCCACATCCGCCCCACCCCAAACAAAAAGACCATAGTGAAGAACTTCTCTAAAGCAAACTTCACACTACTCAAGACTGGTGTGGTATCCTTCAAGGCCCCTGAGCCAGAGGAAACCACAACCCAAGCTCTGAAGCCCTTACAAATGCCTTCTATGAACACCTCCAGGAATGCATGGATCAGGCAATCCCAAATAAAACCAAGACTCTTTCCACAAAGGGCAAACGTCCAGTCTGGTGGACCCCAGCCATTAACAAACTTTACAATAAGAGGAGAAAGCTATTACATGATAGAACAAAATCCATAAAAGGGAAGTCACCCTGATCATTATTAGTAAAAAATACGAGCACTCATAAAATCAACTAAGGCCAATTTTGAGAGAAAAATTGCCATGGATTCAAAGGACAATCATAAGGCCTTTTCAGCTATGTTAGGAACCTGGGTGGAAACTCCCAGATATGCTCAGAATTAGTCCAAAATGATACAAAAATCACTGAACCCACAGACATTGCCAACATACTGGCAGACAGGTTCAGTGCAAACTTCACCCCTCTCCCCTAAAGGAGAGATAACTATCCCAGCAGTGTAGCCTCCCGGACATCTCAAATGCGCAGGTGAAAGCTGCTCTCTCTAAAGCTAAAAACACAGCATCAATGGGACGGATGGTGTCCCCGGCTGTGTGCTACGAGCTAAATGAGGAATTAAACCGCACATAAGGCAGCTGTTTAATCTCAGCCTTACCACAGGATACGTGCCCAAGGAGTGGCGTGGCAACTGTGGTCCCACTCCACAAAGGCGCCTCACGGACCCTGGTAATTACGCCCCATAAGCTTAACAGGTCTAGTCTGCAAAGCTATGGAGAGGATCATAATGGAGCTCATAAACAAAGATATAGGGGACTTGCAGACATTGGACCCGACCCAGTTTGGCTTTGTCAAGGGAAGATCATGCCTTTTGAACTTGGTCGACTTCTTGAAACAGTCACCAAGGCCATTGATGAGGAAAGGCAGTCCATACAGCCTACCTTGACCTTGCAAAGGCTTCGACACAATACCCACTCAGGTATTGTAGAAAAACTTACCAGCTTAAATGTAAACCCATATGTCACAAGATGGGTTGCAAACTGGCTTAAGGACAGAACCTACAGGGTTAGAGTTGCTGGCGCTGTGTCAGACTCCAAGCCGGTCACAAGTGGTGTCCCACAGGGCTCGGTCCTTGGCCCTATTGTTTGGCATCTACTTCTCAGAAGTACAGGCCAACATGGGAGGACTTTGGCTGACAAAGTTTGCAGACGACTGCAAACTGGGCGCCATAGTGGAAAGTGCATCGGACACGGATATCCTTCAGAAGGGACTCACGGAAACAGATAGCTGGTGCCAGAGCCATGGCCTGAAGTTAAACGCCAAAATGTATAGTCATACCCTTCGGGAAAAACAAGGTAACCCCAAGCTACCATATAGGTGGCAATCCACTAAGCACAAAAGAGGTTACCAGGGACCTGGGGACCCAGGTTGACAGTGGCCTTTCTTTTGACACTCACATTGCTAAAGTGGTTAGAAAGACCTTCTACATTGCCCACCTGATCATGAAGGGATTCACATCCAGATCTAGTGAGGTCATTGTTCCCTGTACTCTTCACTTATCAGACCAATGATCGAGTACAATGCCCCATTCGGGATGTATCTCACCCGACATCTGCAGCAATTGGAGAGACCCCAAAAGTTCCTCACCAAAAGGATAAAGGGACTCCAAAATCTGTCATATGCTGCCAGATTGAAGAAACTCCAGCTCTATTCAGTCGCATACCGTCTGCTCGAGGTGACATGTGCCTGACATACAAGGCCATGTCCAACCCGGAATTAATGGACATGCTCCACCTCAAAAATCCAAATCCACCAAAACCACTAGAGCAAGCGACTTAAACCTTAGCACGGATATAAATAGGGCGTGCTGGAGGGATAGATTTATCACTCAGAGACTCCCTATGCTGTGGAATAAAATCCCGGTCCATGTGAGGCAGAGCACCTCGCTGACTCTGTTCAAGAGAAATCTAGACCTGTGGATGGGAGATCGTAGGTTTACCCCGGGAATCATCTCTGTGTCACTGCTGGACAGAGGCACAACAAACTAATGGGCACAGTATTTTTTCATATAAGGGGTGGCGTAAGCCACAAAAATTTGGGCTAGGCTTATAAATGCCTTAGGGCAGATAGCCTAGTATAAACCTATGAACCTATGAACCTATGAGCTATAGAAAACTGCTTGTTGGTCTTAAGCTTTAAATATCTGCAATAACAGCCAGCCTTGCATGTAGCTATACAAACTTAATGCTTCACAGCTTGAGAAGGATCACTTAACCAAAGTATAATTCAGTTACATCTAATGTCACATTTAGTATGTGTCAGAACAACTTACGTTCTAATTAATTTGTGAATAATTTCCTGAAAGATATTCTAAACTGACATTTGCAATCTATTAGAAACATTGTAAACATGTTGCACTGCGGGATATGTTTATTAACTTTGCAAAATACCAAATGAGTGCATGAACGAGCTTTATAAAGTATATTAATGAAAAGAGAATAAAATGATAGTATGGAAATCACAGCTAACTCAATACTAACATATATAAAATCACTAACAAAACTAAAAGAATAAATAAACATGATCATATTAAAGAGATATATTCTTTGAGGAAGAGGAAGGAGGTATATAGTGTACAAAACATAACAGATGAATTTAGACATCACTTTCACAGAATCAATCAAACCACACATAACACAGAGTCTAAAGATAAGATAAAAGGATTTATTAATAAAAATCTCTATAACAAACTCAACAAGCAACAGGCAGAAGTTGTAGGTAAACAAATCTCCCTAGCAGATATATATACTCAGATTAACAAAATTAAACAAAATAAAGCACCAGGAAATGACAGAATTATACCTGAGTTATATAAAATTGTGCCTAAGAAATTTATCTCTTTACTCCACAAAGTTTACAACACAGCTCAGAATGACACTGAAATGCCTCCTTCGTGGAAATACACATTTATATCACCTATACTAAAACCTAATAAAGACCCTAAACTTTGTTCTTCATATAGACCCATCTCACTATTGAATGTAGATTATAAAATGTTTATGAATATATATACTGAATGACTAAAGAAATTCTTATCACATTTAATAGATGATGACCAGACAGGCTTTGTGATTAATAGAAGCACTTATGATAACATCAAATGAACTCTAGCCTTAATTGATTACTCTCAAAGAAAGAAGAAAAATCTGACATTAATAAGCTTGGACATAAATTCAGCATTCGATTCAATAGATTGGGATTATATGTTAATTTTACTAGAATGTCTAAATTTCTCTAAATGTTTTATTGATTTACTAAAACATCTATATAAGGAAGCCCTAGTATATATTAAAATAGGATCATACATCTCAACCAAAATACCTATCATAAAAGGAACCAAGCAAAGATGCCCTCTCTCTCCTATATTATTCACCCTAATAATGGAACCATGGGCTAATGATACAAGGAAAAATAAAAATATAGAAGGACAAGAGCTTAATGAGAAAATAACTTCTAAAATCCAACTATTTGCAGACGATGTACTTATTACTACAAAGGGAAATGATTCTTCAATAACTTCATTATTTGATTCCATCAATATATTTCAAAGTATGTCTGGATTGTCATTTAATGATAAAACCAAAATCTTACCCTATATACACAAATAAAAATAAAAGAACTATTGATAATAATAAATACAAATTTAATACAGAACAAATGACATGCTTAGGAATCATCCTTGCTAAAGACATAAAATCAATAACACAATAAAATTATAAGTGTTATGAAAACATTCAAACTCTATTATTGAATTGGAATATGATTTTATTCACAACAGAAGAAAAAATTATGTGATATTAAAATTCTTTTGGTCTCCAAAGAAAATGAGAATAGCCCTTAAACAACATATAAATAGTTGGAGCAAAGGGGGGACAGCATTTCCAGATCTGAACCTATATTCCAGTTCTTCTATAATTAGAACAATTGCACAACTTTTGGATACTTCATACGCAGCTAAACGGAAGGTTTATTGGGAAGCAACTGCTATGCAATTAATAAAGAGACCTCTAACTTGTAAGCTAGAAATAATAAGCAATCCAATGTTATGGATACTAAAAGATTACTTTACTATGCATATAACACCCAAGCACACAACCAGCTACATTTACAATATTCTAACAAATTTTAGAAACTTCTTATATAAACACCTCAGATATAAGAATGTGTTATTCTACTATTCCCTATAGCATTTACACAAGATTCTTTGTTAACATCAGACTTAAATAAAACCACATTGTTTAAACAAAATGAACTTAAGTTTTGGTTTCCATTGACTTCAGAATGTAAAGCTAAATGTGTAGATCAAATAATACAGGAATTTCAGTTGGATAAATCCTTATGGCTAGATACACAAACCCTCGGATTATTTTCTGACAGTAAAATAAATTTGATCTCACCAACAACCAAACATGATACTAGTGGATTACTAGACTACTTTCAGTCATTCTTACAGCATAATCAAACTTATTCAGGCATACTTTCTTTTATATTCAGAATCATAAGAAATGAAATGTATAGCTGCTCAGAAAGCTATTGGAATTACTTCTACACAAATAATAATGACCTTCCCTGTGATCAAGACAAAATAAACATATTAGAATTGGCAGGGAAAAGAACTCTGTCACTTAAATGGAAATTATACACCTGGAAATTTATGTACTAATCTTTTTATACTCCTCAACTAATTAATAAAATCAACAGAAAACAGAACATTTGTAACAAATGTAAGTCAGACATAAATATAGATTAGGCTCATATGTTCTATGATTGCTCTGCTATAAGAGCATTTTGGGGAGTGTTAATGAACTATTACAGGCACTATTCACAGATAATTTCATGCTTAATAAGTCTTTATTGCTTTCTAATACACCAGGGTGGCCATGGTGGTGCAGTGGTTAGCACTGTCGTCTCACAGCAAGAAGTTCTCCGGTTCAATCCTCAGCTGGGGTGTCTTCTGTGTGGAGTCTGCATGTCCTTCGTGTGGGTTTTCTCCTGGTGCTCCGGTTTTCTCCCACATCCCAAAGACATGCTGTAGGTGGATTGGGCACTCCAAATTGGCCCTAGGTGTGAGTGTGTGCATGTGTGTGCCTTCTGTTGAAGGTTGGGTGCCGGGTTGGCAACTCGACACTGTAAAACTCCACTGCCAATCATGAGCAGACAGGTGATCTGCTGTGGCAACCCCTAACCGGAAAGAAGCTGAAAGAAGAAGAAGTGCTTTTTATTACACCCATTTTACACAATATTAAAAAAGTAAAATATCTTTTACTTTGGGCAATACTTGCTGTGGCTAGAAAGAGCATTACAAAAACTGGGTACTATATGAATCCCCTCCTACTTTCACTGAATTTAAGAATATGTTAAATGAAGTTTGTCATTTACAACTTAAAACTATAATTTCTAGAAAAACTAGAAATACATATGCATATCATATGTGGGTAAATGTACAGAATTTGTTGAAAAAAGATTAACAATTACAATGAATAACTTCAGTTTTTTTTTTTTTTATATGTGAAACACAATCAAAAATGGTTAAAGTACTACATTTTATGTAAAGATTAATGGATGTCTTTGTAAATACCTTAGTTATTTTATTTTATCAGGTATTCTATATAGTTATTTGAACTTTATATGTTACAATCTCTGAAATTACATTTTTTTCTGTGAAACTTATGTGATTGTTTATAAATGTGTTTTATTTAAAATCAATAAAATTGCTTTAAAAAAAAAAAGAAGGTAAAGGCTCCTCAGGAAGCAGTATTTTTGTTCTTGAGAGGCAAACTATGTAAACTAGTACGCGGGTGTATAATGTTCTCTAAAGGTTAAATGGATGTCTTTTGTGACACTATTCTTAATCCAGACACCAGGTGATTTATATTGAGAAATGCATCTAGCACTGATTTTTTTTGGTGCGGTTTATATCCCATTTTACAGAGAATTCCTTTAAGTAAGGTTTGCAACAACTGTTGAAAAACACATCGGATACTAGTATCCTGAATATACTGAAGTTTTTGTCTAATCTGCAGAATCAGAAGTTAAACTTCTGACTACCCAAAGTGTGTAATCCTTGGAGGCAGAATACCCATTTTGTGCATGTGTAGGTGTTTCTGTCTCTCATATGCTAGCATATGCTTTAACTAACCCCTTAAAATTCCACTCCAATGAAGTTTTTAATAATGAGCAATACAACACAGGATTTCCCTGGGTCTCTGTGTAAAGATGGTCAAATTAATTTGAATGAAAAAGTGCTAAGCCCTACAACTGAATTGTCATCCCTCTGAGCAGTACAGCTCTATGGCTAAAATTCCTCACAGCTTTAACATCCAGGGTTCATCTTTGATGAGTGATTATAGTACTGTGAAATTTACATTTTCACAGTGTCTGGATCACATTTCTGTAGGTACTTCAGTTTCTTCCCACCTCTCAAAAACAAGCTAGATGAAGTGAGAAATGGATAATGGATAAAAGGTACCTACAAGAGACCAGTTCATCTATCCAGACTAATTTTCAAATTAAAAGAAAAAAACAGCAGCAAATTGCTGTGGCCTCATTTAAGTAAACAGCTACTAAAATAAGGCCACCGAGTAATGACAGTATAGGAGGCATTTCAAATTTGTGGAGTCCCAGCTCCTTTCTTGTAGTGCTAATGGAGTTCAACAACAACAATGGTATGTCTATGAACAAGGAATAAAATCAAGAAGACAAATCAGCTTCTCACATTGACTCAACCAGGTCCTCAAAGGAATTCTCTGAGCAGTTTCTCTTCTGTTGTTCTGTGTCTGTTTGCAGCTTGGATCATATCTCTCAGCCTCTCAGAGCAAGAAACCCGGACTAAGCCAAAACTAATGGGAAAGCAAAGGCCCTAAAATAGGGATCATTTTGAAATATTGCTGTTATAAATTAGAAAGGTAACAGAATAACAGGATTTGTATTATCATGCATTTTCTGAAGGTTATAAAGTCTAAAACTCAAATGTCTGTCATTATTTAGTGACTGTAATTGTCGATTTACCTGAAAACCACACATTTTATGAGGAATAGAGCAAAAATATGAGCCAAAAATATGGACATTCTGTGGAAATCTGGACAGTCGAGAGGTATGGCTAGGATGATTAAGCCTTTGGGTTTCAAGGTGATATCTGAGTCTATACCCACAATTAAATTTCTTTGCTCCTCACTATTAACTATTGAGAAAGCCCTTCTTAATCGCAAAGTGTACTGGTAAATGCAATAAATTTAGCATGACTGGAATTCCAATATCAGAGCGAATCTGCTTAGCCTACCCATATGTTCTCCATAGACTATTAGGAAGTTGAACATGCTCGGGCAATGAAACTGAACACAGGCGTACTGAATCTGATGAATGAGAAGAATGCAGTTGTATAAATAATGCAGTGACTTTTTTCAGTCGCTGCTTAATGGCAGCTTCTTTTTTGTTGTGGTATTCATACATGAATACAATATAAATACACTAAAACATTACTGAATAGCTCACATTTATTTATTTTATTTATTTTACATTTGTTGACCGGGCTAGTCTGGCTGGATACATGTCCATTTGAGAGAGAGGCCGAAACTAAAACTCCAATACTATACTAAAATAATCATTACATTAAGAAATGGCAAAAAATGGAAAAATGGAAACACACAGAACAACACATAATGAAAGATAATTTCAAAGAAACAAGTTTACAATAAGCAGTTCATATTATATTAGCAATAATTATAAAAAACATAGTTAGATTAGATTAGAACAGTAAAAGGAGGAGAAATCAGACAGGTAGTGATGAGAAGAGTGAAGGAGAAATAGAGTATGAGAAAAAGGTTATAAATTAGAAAGATACATATTCAGTTAATTATAAAGCAAAACTGTAGAAAGCATATGATGTTTTCATTGAACTTTCTTTTAAACATATTCCATTCCATTCACAAAATAATTACATTCTGTTGTGCACAGAGTCTTTTCAAGTTTAATGTTACTTCTGTAAAAGAGATAATATCCATTTTACAACACTCCTGCAGTTCAGAAAGATCCATATCTGCACAGTTAATGAAATATGCTTTACCTGTAAAGAGGGCACTCCTTCTATACCAGGGTTTTGCACTTTTCATGCTTTCGGACCCAGTGGCAACTATTGTGTGGTCTCCATATTTGTGAAGGAATATATTACACCAGGCAGCTCAGATCCCTATATAGTCACAAACAACTCATTAAACCACAGATCGTGTTAGGTAGGGTTAATTATCAACTAACACGTCACTGCAGAAAACCTCCTTTCTCCCCTGATGACTATATAAGATTCATCAATGTTCTAAATGATCTTCCCACTAGAAAAAACATTCTTATTTTGGATAATTTTAACTAATCTTCAATAACCTGGAACACCTATACCTCTAATGTAGGATATGCGCAAAAATTCCTAGACTTCATTAAGAAAAATTTGCTTGCGCAGCTCCTCATAAAACCTACTAGAGGGCACATCATTTTTGATCTGATGTTTACAAACATGGCTGCCTCTTCCACTACTCCTCTGTCTCCTTTCCCAGTGAAGTCTGACAATGAACATCTGACCTTCTCCTTCAAACTGTCAGAAGTTCTTGAAGCAAAGTTTGTTGTATTTAAATAAAGACTACAATCATGCAAACCTCAACCATGTCAAAAAATATTAAAAGTCATTTATGACTGCACCTCCCAAGACCTTACTACAGCAGAAATGTTCACTAAGAAATTCTACATACATTTAGAAAACTGCTTTGAGTTAGCAATCCCTACCACAACCAGATATCATGGGGAAATTCAACTACAAACCATCCTGGTGTTCTTACACCATAAATAAACTATACTACAAAATAAAGAAATTCCTTACATTATTTATTAAATCCAAAGTCTATCTTCTCAAGATAATATCAAAAGAATTACAAAAAAGAACACTGTTGGATCCACTAAAGAACCCCATGAACTCAAGCTGACCTTTGAAGACAAAGATAATTATAAATCCTTCTTTGGCTATGTTAGAAATCTTAAATAAAATAACACCCGGTATTGCTCAGAATTTAGTCATAAAGTGGCCTTCTATTTTGACCCAGTTAACATTACCAATATTCTTGCAAACAAATTTAGTGCTAATTTCACCCCTGAGACCTCTGTTCAAAACTGCAAAATATGTGAATACCTTACTTCTCCATATATCTCTAAAAATAATTTACTGAAAGTGCTAACAGACACCATGAACACTTCTTCAATGGGACCTGACTACATACCTGGTTGCTTAATTAATAGTGTGAAATATGCCTTTGCAGACACACTCTTCAAATTGTTTAAGTTTAGCTACTGGGTTTGTCCCTGATGAGTGGTGCACAACAGTGGGGATGCTCCTCCATAAGGGTGGTCTTGCAAATAAACCAGGTAATTATAGACTTATCCTTACAAGTCTCATCTACAAAGCCATGGAACATATTATAACTGACTTCATAAACTGTGATATCAAGAATCATGTTCGACCTGATGCCCAGCAGTTTGGTTAATGAAGGGTGGATCCTGTCAGTTTAATCTGGTAAATTTCTACAAAAGGCTTAGTGAGACTGTAAATGGTGGCCATACTGTGCATGTGATATATCTTGACCTACAGCCTTTGACACAATTCCCCACGCTGAAAACATACAAAAGCTAAATGCTTTAAAAATCAACCCGTGTGTTTAGATAGATAGCAAACTGGATGAAGGACAGACTCCACACAATGTGAGGGGCAGGTGCCTCATCAGGAGGTATGAAAGTGACCAGGAGAGTCTCTCAGGGCTTGGTTTTGGGACCTCTTTTTTTTGGTATTTACTTTTCAGATCTCTAAGCAGACAGCCAAGACATCTAGTTAACAATCAGATGATTACAAATGGGAGGTTGTTTTCTAAGTCACTCAGTGACACACAAACTCGACAGAATGAAGTCACCCTAGTAAACTTTGGTGTATTAAAAACAGGCTAAAAAGCGTATTGTCATCACTTTTAATAGCTAATCCATCTTCTCCTCTCCTCGTACTGTCTAGACAATGCACCTCTACAAAATGAAAACTTAGTTAGAGACTTAGGTCCTTGGGCTCCCTCTCTCCTGACCATTATGTAACAACTGCTGTCAAGAAACCCTTTTATTTAGCCTAGTAAATTTCCAAAGGAAGATCATCATGGTCTAAAGATAATCACTCCCTTATACTCAGCATTGAGAGGCCAGTTATCAAGTACAATGTCCTCTTTGTAATGAATCTCTCTAAACATATCAAACAATTAGAAAGACCCCAAATGTTCCTAACCAAAAATATCAGAGGCCTAAAGTCCCTAAGCTACCAAGAGAGACTGTAAGCCCCATCCCTTTATTCAGTGTTTTGTAGACTTTTGAGGGAAGATCTCTGTCTCATATATGCCACCATTAGGGAATTGATTGTTCTGGGCCCCATGTTTCTCTGTAAATCCAATATCTCAACTAATACTCAAACCTAAGTCATAAAGCTTCACCAACAGATACATAAAGCCCATTGGAGGGACATGTTTAAAAACTCACTGGCTCCCAAACCTCTGGAATAAATTTCCTAAGCATGCTAAGCAATGTGATTCACTATCTTCACTTAAACATAAACTAGATGACTGGATGGATATCCACAAATTTACCCCAGGATTGACCAGTGGGATATTCCTGGAGAAAGGAGCTGCTGCCCAAGGAAGGGCACTGGCAAGTAGAGAATGTAGTGAGATTTAGTGACCTTAGAATATTTGTTACTCTATAAATCCATTAAGCAGAAATATAAATGCTGTCAAATCTCTACAATATCATATCAACAGCTTTCCATTCTAAAATGTTTGAAATAGTTCCAGTCTTAGGTAATGAAAGACATGACCTGCTTATAAAGGAAAATTTCAGAGCAATAACCTTAAAAGAAACAACAACCTGTACACAAACTACATCAACTGAGAATAACACAAACAACAGTCCAAGACTGTATTTCAAATTACAGCATAGTACAGACATATATTAAGTGCCAGCCTTTATTCATAAGGCTTTTAAACATTGTCTTACAAAAATACACATCATATTTAGCACCCAGTAATGCAACTGTTTAAATAAAAAGGTTTGATAGCTGTCGCTCCACATTTCCAAGTAAAGTCAGAGCCATGATGTCCACATATAAAGCCTTGGCAATGACCCAGACAATCCAGAAGAGAATGATAGTCTAGGTACTGTAAGAAGAACCAACTGGGATGGAAAAGGAGTAAAGAGGCAGTGCCCACTTACCTCTCTATGTGGGCTCAGGAACATACGATCTATTAGGAACTTTTTGTTGGATTCCAGAAAGCCTAATTATGACATCTGCACTAATGATGGAGGCTATCTGTGGCTTATATCACATTTGAAAGTTTATGATCTCAT
This sequence comes from Protopterus annectens, assembly GCF_019279795.1. NCBI lineage: Eukaryota > Metazoa > Chordata > Ceratodontiformes > Protopteridae > Protopterus > Protopterus annectens. Next base: position 839,914,262 of record NC_056739.1, read on the forward strand.
GTACCACATTCAATCAGGAAGCAGTACTGGGCATGTGCAGGGAGGGGGAATGTAGGTGCTCATTTCCTACCCTTCTAATCTCCACATTTACACAGGCAGTGCCATTCTAGGAAAGGCAAAGATGGTCAAAAGATAAACCAGGAGCAAAAAATGTGAATAACAAAAGATATGCTTCCTAGAAGAATTTGATGAGGCATCAGCAACTAGGATAAATCCCTACCCCCAACTTATTTGTTAGTAAGACATGTTTCTTGAGGAAACTGCTTACTTACATATCTCAGTGATGTGACCTCTTTTAGCAGTAAAGTAGAAACCATCATTAATAAAGAATATACTATTAATCATCATTTGTCGGGCTGTCACTACTCCTAGCCACTCTCCATGGCAAAGGGAGAAGAAGCCATCCAAAGCTGACTTATTGGAAAAGAGATATTAACTCATACCTCATAGTGAACTGTACAAGTTAACCCCAAACATAACTGATCATAAAGATGTACTACATATAAGCAAAATGAAAATAAGGAACAATGTACTGTAGAATTATATGTACTTGTTAAGCAAATTTCTAAGTAAAAAAAAATAAAAATTGTTTTCATGATACCCTCATCTCATAAAATAGATGGAAACTGTTGGGTGATTCACAGTTACAGACTATATCTTTATCTAGTCCTTTTCTGGGAAGAGAAGATGCTGGAGTCTTCCGCTCATTATCAGTTAATAAAATACCTCCTCCTCTGTTAAGGAAGGACTTCATCTTCATGTGAAGTATGACATTCAGAGTTATTTACACATCTTTAGCCACTTCTGCTACTGGAACACATTTTTATAGTCAACTAGATTGGAATGAATTATATAATAGAATACCGACATTTTACGAAAATTGTACAGAGACTGAAAAGAACAGATTTTTTGTTCCGGACAATGCAACACAGTATCAAAAAAATATTAAATTTGTCATAAATAAGACATTTGCATTGATGCAAGAGCTTCCTAAGAACCAAAACTGACCTTGAGTAGAAGGATTTTCTTGCATTAGGCGCCGGCAAAGTTCTGCAGGTCTTTTTGATGCATGTTTTTTTATTGAAAAATTATAATGCTGCAAGGAAAGTAGCCCCCCAGCCCCTTGGGCACAACATTTTTTGTTGTTGATCTGTTTGTGTCTGCTCTAATGTTGCTCTGACAATATGAGATTGGAAACAATTTATTTCAGTACCAATTTTTAGTCTGTTGAGCCATACAAGAAATTTGACGAACAAGTTCTTGAACTGAGTTTCTCAACTTCTGTAGTGTCTTCTTAACATCTTGTTAAATGAGAAATAATTTTCAGACTTCATATTTCTTCTTTCTGCCCACTATGGGTAGCTAAAGTGCTCGGGGGATACCATGTTAGCCATACTGTACTACGCATGGTTCAAATTTGAGTTACCCATGATGGGAAGATGTATTTTTTTTAACATCTGTGGTTTCTTCTTTTCCTTAGTCTTATGACACGTCTTCAGTACTCTTCTGAATTTAGTTGGTCATGGTAGACATTAAGCTGATTTTATTAAACCCTAGGCAGACCTTAGCTAAATAAAAACAGTCTTATATCCATCTGGAACTAAAAGTGTTTTATTTTATTTATGGTCAATCAGCATCCATTCTCTGATTATATCATATTTTATCTCCATTCTGTTTATTTGATCATCTGCTTCTTCTAAGTTATACTTTGTATGTTATATTTCTTTTTAATGTCCAATATTTGTGATCTCTCTCTTGATTCTATCACTCATTTTTCATGTTTTTCTTAATTTGTTCTATGTCTTTTTCCTATTTATGCATGTGTGCCTTTTTCATGTCTTTCCTCTTTCTGTCAGTTCATATTCAGTTTTTTTGGTCTTAGCTGCCACTCTTTAATGTTTGTTGAGATTTTTTTTGTCTCCTTCAGTTTGCTGTTTGCTGTTTATATGTCACCATTTCTTCCATAATATCATAACTTCCCAACAAAAACCACAAGCCTTCTGTTTCCTATTATTTGCCACTTAATAGGTTCATAAGGTACATAACAAGCTATTTGCCCTTGCAGGCCACTTTAAGCCTAGCCAATTTTCTTTTTTTGTGCTCAAAATAACCTATCCCAGTTGGTTATAGATTGTTCTTACCCATACCATGACCGTTATTTATATATGACCCCTAGTGAGAATAACTGGAATCATACTATAGATAATTTGAGGGGACCTATGCATGGCATAAAGCATTTAGCAGTTGCATCTGTCCATTAGTAGTACAGGGTGCAGTCCTGAGGTAAATTTATCATTTCTCATCCATATATCTAAGTTGTTCTTGAATATAGACAGGGATGAACTTTGTTTTATGTGAATGGGGAGTCTGTGTCACAGCAGCAACATCCCCTCCCTCCAAACCATTCTGTTAATGTTTCAGAAGAGATTTAAGCCAAGAATGAGTATTTCTGATGCCATGTGACTTGCCAATGTGCAGTAAATCCATAAGTAATATGTCTGAGAATGCCTTATATACCAGACTAAGGGCACCTCTTAGCTGTCTGTAGGATATCAAGTATAATAACAGGGCTTTGAGTCGGTCCATGTAGGGCATGTTGTTTAGGCCTTGTAAATTAAGGTATCTCTGTGGGTATTCCAGTTGTTCTTTGTGTCTGAACAGATACATGCCAAAGGTGGGAATTATATTCAATGATTGGCCTGATGAGGGCATAGTGAATATGTATTATATCCTTGTTCTTTTAACAAAACCATTTAAAATCATAATTATGCTTACTCCATTGACATGTTCTGCATATTTGCTTCATTCCTAACTTCTTTCTTCTAAGTCAGTTTCTCTCTTTCAGAATCCATCTTTGAATAGACCATATAACACTGAACACATGCTTATGTTATCAATAGATCCCTATTTTATATAATGTTAAGGTCATTTGTCCAAAAACATTCTATGACATGCACTTTCTTCACAAGACTGCCCAAATATGTCTAAACAGCATCCAATAAATTAGCATTTCTTGTAGTCTTACACAAACAATGAAACAATTCAGGTTCCTCATACATCACTTTGACCTAATTATTTGTCTATAATTTTTGAATATTATTCATCCACAAATGCACTTCATATTGTAACCATTACCAATGCTATAACCTTACAGGACTGCTTACCATGTTCACTTAGTCCCTTCATTTTTGGTCTCTCAGAGTCTATAAATTCTTAATATCCATTATTAGTTCTAATCATAAATTTAAACTTAATTATATTTAATCACAATAAACAAAACTTATATACTTCAGGCCAAAACCTGCTCAAGTCCCAATATAAACTAGCAACCAAAAGAAGAACACTTGAGCCATTGTCATCCAAAACAGTTTATAAAGGATCTTTAATAAACTACTTTGGATGACAACGGCTTGCATTTTCCTCTTTTAGACTCTAATTATAGTTAACTCTCTTCCTCAAGCTTTTCTGCTGTCTGCTGATACAAATCATGTAGCACTATGCCTTTGCTTCTTTACCTTAGTCTTCTACTCTCATTTTTCCTATTTATTTTTATTTCTCCATTTTCCTTCCCCAGCATTGCTTCTGTCCTCCGTCCAAAATTCATTGGAACAAAACCCACAGTTTTCACTTTTTTTTTGATGATGTTATTCTTACCTCATTTACATTCAGCTGTAATCAAACCCTAAGAAGAAGAGATTTGGCAGGCTGTAGGTGGTATTAAATGGCTGGCTGGCTGCCTCCCCATAAGAATAATTTCCTGTAGAATTAGACAGCTGAAAAGAGTTTAATTTTCCTTGAGTAGATTTACAAATTTCTTAAGGGAGGCCTTTGTAATCCCAGTTCACAATTCAAGATACAAATTATAATTTTATTTGGTTGAAACAAGACAAGTCAAGAGTAGCAATTAGGAATAGCACAAGGGTTCTTAAAGTGGGAGAAGGTTTATGCCAATCTTTCCCCAGCTAGAGCAAAATAAATAAATATACTATTCAAAAGAAAGGTTGACAAATCAGATGCATCTTAAAAGCATTTTCTGCGAAATTTGCAATACAATGCACACTGATAACTTATAAAATGAATACACAAGTCTTGGATTTGGAGGATGGGCAGTAACGGTAATGAAAGAGGGCATTCCATCACTGACCTTGTCCACTTAACCTACATAGAGATCTGTAATTTACATTCAAATATCAAAATCCCAGTGCAGACAAGTATATAGGTGCTGAGTCTAATGTCTATGTCTGGTCTTGTGACGGTTTTGAATTTTCAATCACAACAGCAAAGCATACACTGTATTTCAGTTTCAGTAAGGTCCTGTTCAAGTTTCAGTAGTTTCTTATTTACTCTACTACAAATGCAGGACACAGCATGAAAACAATCACATATATAAAAAAAAGGAAAATGTGTTTTATGCCTATGCCTCAGTGTGTTCTTGGTCAACAAATCTTATAATCCCCAATGTATATGTTACAAAAGAATAAAAAAACACTAAAGTTATTTTGTCAAGTACCAGTGTGTTTTGACATAATGCATCACATCAAAAACACAGATCACCTATTAACATTTAATGTAATGTGTTACAAAACTCCTGTTGGTCAAACTCCATATTCAGAACACTAAGAAACTTTATACAGTCAGGCATGTTGTTCTGCTATGTTTTTAATGCAATACATTTGGCCAAAAAAAATACTGGCTTCTGGTAAATGCATCATGTGGTCTAAAATCTCAGGTGTGTTTGTTTTTTAACATCTATGTTTGGCCAATAAATCATACTGACTTAATATTTTTGTCTTGATTTTTTTACCCACATGATCCAATATGGCAAAATAATTGTTTTCTTTTTTATGTTCTTGCCAATAAATGTGTGGGGAAATTAGCCTGTGCTGTGAAGCATGTCACTTTTTTAATCAAAATGTTCCTCCTTATGTTTCATTGACTGTACTGGGGTACATAATGTCAGAATGAGCTTAAAAGAAGTATTTTTTATTTCATTTAGCTTGATAACTAGTCAACAGGTAGTCAGCTGCTGACATTGACATCACGCTAATCTAAAAACACCTAATAGCCAAGAACAAGCAAATCCTCATTCAGGTACCAGTGTGAACAGAATGACCTTTAATGCCAGCCTTTTCCTGAATAAACTATGGCACATTGACAACACATTAGTGTTCTAACGTAATGTAAACCAGATTTGTATCTGTTATATTATTAGATTGTTTCAGTATTTTCAAAAGCATGATTAATGGTGAAGGAAATGTGGTTGAAAGCTGTTCTAACCTGCTGTCAAAGACATAGGTTTAAAGCATATACCTTTTGTCAACATATGATAAAAAAGTATACCTGTTTTAAGAAGTCAATCCATATACACATACTATGATCCAAACTTTCACCAAACCATACCAATGATCATCTCTACTATTACATTAATGCTAACATTTTAATCACAAAGACAAGAAATATTTAACATTTAAGAAGTTATTTCAGCTTCTCTGAAAAGAAACAGCTTACATCAATATAACAGTGGCAGCAATTAGCAGTCTATAGATATGTGGTAGTTACTGATGGGCCCCCTCACAACAACCATCCTTTTATGTATCATTTAAACAATACCAGTCTGATTATGGACTGCAGTGTTCTTTTTGCTGTCTGCCATTTGCTTGACTATTGTCTTATTCTGGGCCTAATGAAATATGTGAGTATTTTTCAGGAAAACACAACATTTTATGGTATTATTTTTAAAGCTGTGTCTGCTAGTAATCAAACCTCTAAGGGGTTTTCATCCAAGCAACCAAGAGGGTGCTTTGTGCTCTCACCAGTATCCTTCTTCACATGCCTGTTAACCATAGGGCACAGGAGCAGTATGGGGGATGAAGTCCCAGTCATCAGTAGACTGCAGTTAAAATGTACTGTACTGGCAGATGGAAAATAAAACAGAAAATGTGCTTTGTCTTCTTTTACTCTTTTGTAAAAGAAGAAGGAAGTGTGTGTGTGCGTGCACGTGTGTGTGTGTGTGTGTGTCTGTGTGTGTGTGTGTCTGTGTGCGTGCGTGTGTGTGTGTTGGTATAGGGTGGAATATACTGAAAGGGAGTGTTACATGAACTGTGGCAAGACATAGGGGGATGTGGAATCTATAAACACGAAGTGAGGTGGGTTATAAGCTTGGAATAGTATGGCCACAGATACAGATTTTTCTTTTGTGTGGGTGTTAATACTAATAAAACTTGTTTTGGGGTTGACTACATCTACCATATCAACTTTTGAAATTCTCAATATATTTAGAATAAAGTACTTAAATGGTGTGCATGTCTATGGAAAATACACTTTTGTGTCAGTTAAATATCTGAAAATGTGCTCCAGACTGACTAATTTCCACTGTAGAAAGGAATCATGCCTATCTTGTGTGTGCTGTTAATGACTGAGAGACAGAAGCATGAATTGTTTAACAAAGAAGACTGATGATGCCTTACTGAGGGAAAAAATGTAAAGTAGGCTTCATTGCCTTCTGTTTTCTGTACTATGGGTTATTTTCTTTACAATGTGTTTTAAATATGTTCTGCTTTCAGTTGCATATATAAACTAGGAAAGAGACCAGAGCTGTGTCTCTTATGAGTCACATAGAAATTAGAACTCATCAGTTAAGGTTAATTACCTATGAAGTACGGATGGAGCTAGGAATGAAACTTTGTATTTAAGGGATAAAATAAAACATTTCAAGGCTTCACTAGAAAAGTTCACTCAGACACTGCTATATACTGCTGAGAAAGAAAGGTTTGTTTTTGCTTTTTTGGAATTTGTTTTTGCTTCACTGCCTTCTTTTTTCTATATTAAGGTGTAATTTCTTTACACTGTGTTTTAATTGTATTCTGCATTCAAAATGCATATTTAAACTAGGAAAGAGACCAGAGCTGCTTCTCTTGTGAGTCACATAGAAATAAATTGTTTTCCCACCCTCCTACCCTGTTGCTTTTCTGGTCTTAAATTCAACTGTCTCTCAAGGCAAGGATCCACCACATAATGCACACAGTCAGGTTATAGGATCCACCATATTATGAATGCACTCAGATCATTGGACCACAAGTACTGGTATGACTCAGTCAGTTCATGCAGGTGTAAATGACCTGAGGTATACCTCCCTACACTACATGAAGAGAGACATCATGGATATTTTTGAATTTGTAAACCAGGCTGGTATGAGCCTAGCACTGAGAAGCAATTTACCTTCTCTAAAGTTGATGTTACAATAAGAACAGAAGATGACTGACTTTAATAATTGCCTTAGTTCCTGGTGTCATTTTAAGGGCAGTGCAATATTTGTCAGCATGGAAGATGGTTAACAGACCATGCTGTTTTGCCAGGGATAATCTGCCCCTCTCCACTCTAAGATATTGAATATTAGCTAAATAGTGTCCTCCCCATAGAGCCTTTTTTAGGAAATGCAACAGAAAGTACTTTTGACATAGCAAATCAAAACCAAGAAAATCTAAAGGTGTTTACTACTCAATGCTAGGAGCCTAAACAAGAAACATCACTCCCTACAAGCTCTCCTCAACCAATAGAATGCTTCTGTACAGTCATTTAGACATGGTTTAAAGCTGCAGAGAGCACACCATCAGTGCAAGACTATAATACCTTCAACCCATTTACATCAGCTACTACCCAAACAGGGGCTAAAGGTGTAGGTATCTTGACTTACATAAAAAATAAATATACCTCAAGGCTGGTCAAATAGGACGATGCACTTAAGCTTCTCCATGTTCAAATCACCATATGCAAAATCCCATACCACTTCCTTGCAAGCTATAGGTCCCACTCTATGACCCAGGAAACCCATAACATGTATTTAAGGTTACTGGAAACACTTTCCATACAACCTAATTCCATATTCATAGTTGACTTTAATTATTCCACTATTAACTGGGAATCATATACAATGCCAACTGTGCAGGCACAGAGACTCCTGGATTTTATAAACACAAACTCCCTGGACCAGATTGGCAATACGACAACCAGGTGCACAAACATATTTGATCTGGTCCTCACTAATATGGGAGTGTGCTGCACACCCTCCTAGTGTAATCAAAACACAGAACCACAGATAACCCTGAAATGTTCAGGAACTACTCTAAGGCTAACTTCTTACTATAAAGTGATAACCTTGCAAAATGTTAAGCCACCATAAACTCTGAGAACACTGCTGGCTATGTGGCTAAATAGAAGCACCACCAGGAATATGCACAGAACTAACTGACAAAACAAGCCACTCTGGTGGAATCACTGCATCAATAGTCTGTAAAACAGAAGGAAGAAAATCATGGCCAGAATTCAGAGGGTGTAGTACCTAGAAGGATAAAACCACTGTCATCAGACTAAACAAACAACTCAAAGGACAAATAAAGTCTGCTAAAGACAAATCCAAGGTAAATTTGGCCTCCAAGGCCAAGGACAACCACAAGGCATTCTTTAGCTATGTCCACAGCCTCAAAGGCAATACACAATTTTGTGTAGAAATCATTGTTAACGGAGCCACCTATAATGAGCCTGAAGTTATAACAAACCTACTGTCAGACAAATTCAGCTAACTTTACCCCCTCTCCCCTCCTCAATTTCCCCTTAGAAAATTCCCTCCAATATAACTCCCCCTACTATCACAAGGGTCTTTCCAGGCTTGATATTTGTTGCTGAAGCATCTACCAAGGGGAAAAAACGCTGAGAGAAGAAAGGAGCCACTTTTGAGGTTATAAGTATTTTCTTCTGATTTTTTGTTTAAAATTTCTGCTTTGCTGCCTACTTTTCAGCATTTTCCAGCTTGCTAAAGTTGATATCTGTATTAGAAACAGTATTTAGAACACATCTAGAGCCTGTTTACTGCATTTCCTGTGTTGCACTTAATTTAAAATCATTTTTTTCTTAAAACTGCATTTTACCTGACTCTGGCCTAGCACTCAAGTGTGGGATCATTTATTGCACTGTTCTGACTAGTTTGCTACTTGTGTACCTCTGCTACCTTTAAACTAAAACAAAAAAAAAACTTTCTGAAATTTAAAAAAGTTCAGCTACAGATTTGCTGTTCTGAACTGTTTGTAAGTTTCTTGGAGGCCAGTGCTTCCTTTGGCTAAAGGGAAGTCTCTGTGTTCATCAGTGGCAGTGATTAACACTGAACAGCCTGCCTGCCCCTATAGGAGTGGTTACTGCCTAGAAGCTGTAGTTTTATTAGCCATTTTGGGTCAATTCCAAACTCCTTGATCTCTCTCTTAAAACCCTGCTGCCTCGTGGTTTTGGCATCTTTCCAGGCTTGATATTTGTTGCTGAAGCATCTACCAAGGGGAAAAAACTCTGAGAGAAGAAAGGAGCCACTTTTGAGGTTATAAGTATTTTCTTTCTGATTTTTTGTTTAAAATTTCTGCTTTGCCGCCTACTTTTTGGCATTTTCTGGCTTGCTAAAGTTGATATCTGTATTAGAAACAGTATTTAGAACACATCTAGAGCCTGTTTACTGCATTTCCTGTGTTGCACTTAATTTAAAAATTATTGCACTGTTCTGACTAGTTTGCTACTTGTGTATCTCTGCTACCTTTAAACTAAAACAAAAAAAAACAAAAAAATCTTGCTTTTTTCCCACTTTCTGAAATTTAAAAAAATTCAGTTACAGATTTGCTGTTCTGAACTGTTTCTAAGTTTCTTAGAGGCAAGTGCTTGCTTGAGATAAAGGGAAGTCTCTGTGTTCATCAGTGGCAGTGATTAATACTGAACAGCCTGCCTGCCCCTGTAGGAGTGGTTACTGCCTAGAAACGTTTTGGGCTGATTCCTAGCTCTTTCAAGTTTCCTGCCTTGAAACCCACTTTTGCGTGATTTTGCACATAGCGCAGCATCAGGCAGCACCGCATAAATGGGTTTAAACTATTCCCGGCTCCACAAGGTCTGCTCGTCACTTTTTCCCTTAGAACTGTTCTAAATCTCAAAGTAAGCACTCTATTTTCAATCTAAAGCCATGCACTTGATCTTATAAGTAACCTTATAAGTAAACACTAACTAACTAAAACACTACACCCTCTTACACTCCTTATAAGTACTTGGCTCCCTATTGGTCCTTTCTGATCAGTCAAAAAACTATTCCATATACTTTTCTGGCATGTCCAATAGTCAGTTTCAGGTTTACTCTCCAGTCCAGCTGGTGAATTTGGGTATCTTGAGGCAATGTTACAACTGCCCTATGTACACAGACCACTCTCTCCTCCTCCCATCAAACTCAAATATATGTGAGAGATGCAACTATATAGCCAAACTGGAGGCTGAGCACTCTCAACCCAGCACTGGCACAGTCAGTCAGGAGGAGAAGGAAACCACATACACCACTATTCCAGTCTCACATAGACCTATCACATCAGCAAACCAAACACATAAACACAAAAACATACTCGGAGGCTCTAAATAAAAATCTGCCTAAGCAGCAGAGACCTCCAAAGCAGACATCCAAGCAACAGCTACCCCGCAACAATACCCACGTATCACATATTTCACAAAGTCAGTGTGTCACACAGCCACAGCCCTTAAGGCTAAACAACACACCTAATACACTTGTAATAGGGGACTCTATTGTCAGACACACTGACGTCTCACTCACCAGACTGAACAAGGAGAAGGTCAGTGTAAGCTGCCTGTCGGCTGCCAGGATTCGCCACATGACACAAGCACTCAGGTCACTCCAAAGCAAGTACAAATATGACTCTGTTATTGTCCATGCTGGTGTGAATGACCTAAGACGTACCTCCCTGGACTACATGAAAAGAGGCATAGAGGAGCTCTCTGATCATGTAGCCCAGACCGGTATGACCCTGACCTTGAGTAGCATCTTGCCCTCACCAAGAATGATGCCACAGTATAAAGACAAAATGATCAATTTTAACAATTGGCTAAAGTATTGGTGTCATTCTAAGGGGATTCAGTGTCTGTCAGCCTGGGATGACATGCTCGACAAGCCACGCTGCTTCGCTAGGGACGGCTTGCACCTGTCACCCCTGGGCTTTAGAATACTGGCTAAGGCTCTTGCCACCTCCATAGTGCCTTTTTTAGGCAAGGTTCAAAAGACAAACCCACCTCCATAGACAGCACAAGAAAAAAAAAACTAAGGGTAATGCTGCTCAATGCCAGAAGTCTAAACCTCAAGATGCACGCACTCAAGGCTCTCCTCAGTATGGAGAATTTCGATATCTGTGCAGTGACAGAGACCTGGTTCAAGGCTCCAGAGATCACCCCAGCACTACCAGGTTATACCTCATACCATGCTTTTCGGCCCCAAAACTCAGACCGAACCACAAAAGGAGGGGGTTGTATCCATATTCATCAAAGATACCCATACCTCCAGGTTAGTGGCACTGCACGATGCATCGGAGACCATCCATGTACAATTAACAGTTGGCAAAACTGCCTTTCAGTTTGTAGCCTGCTACAGACCACCCTCCCAAACTCAGGAACCCCACTCGGCCTTCATGAGAACAGTGGAGAATATGAAGGTCTCTCCAAACACAATAATATTGGGTGACTTCAACTACCCAAACATCGACTGGGAAAACTACTCAAGCCCCAACACCCTTGCCCAACGGTTTCTAGAATTTATAAACTCAAATGCTATGGAACAACTGGTCACCACTCCCACTAGAGGGGATAACATATTGGACCTGGTCATCACCATCATGGGGACTCTATGTTCCACACCACAGGTATGTCCATCATTGGTAATATCAGACCATAAATTAATCTCACTGGACATCCATATTCCATCCCCACCCTCAGCCAAGGAAATCACGGTGAAAGATTTCTTAAAAGCAAATTTCACACTTCTCAAAATCGAGGTGGAATCCTTCAAAGCCACTGGGCCAGTGGAAAATACTGCCCAAACAGCAGAATCCTTTACAAATGCATTCTATGGACACCTACAGGAATGCATGGATCGTGCTATCCCAAATAAAACCAAGAATCACTCCTCCAAAGGTAGGAGACCAGTCTGGTGGACCCCAGCCATAAATAAGCTATACAACAGAAGGAGGAAGCTACTACATGATAGAGCAAAATCCCAAAAAGGGAAGGCATCTCGGATCAGTACTAGCAAGAAACTACAATCCCTCATAAAATTATCTAAGGCCATCTTCGAAAGAAAAATTGTGCAAGACACTAAAATTAATCACAAGGCCTTCTTTAGTTTTGTCGGGAATCTGGGGGGCAACTCCCAGATATGCTCTGAGTTAGTACAAAATGACAAAAAATACACTGATCCCACAGACATTGCCAACATCCTGGCAGACAGGTTCAGTGCAAACTCCCCCCTCCCCCCCAAAAGACCAAATGTCTATCCCAACAGAATGTAGCCTCCCTGACATCACAAATGCACAGGTGAGAGCTGCCCTCTCCAAAGCAAAAAACACAGCATCAATGGGACCAGACGGTGTCCCGGGCTGCATCTTACACGAGCTCCAAGAAAAACTAAACCCTCACATAAAGTCACTGTTCAATCTCAGCCTTACTACAGGATATGTACCCAAGGAATGGCATACAGCAACAGTGGTCCCACTCCACAAAGGTAGTGCCACAACGGACCCAGGAAACTATCATCCTATAAGCCTGACTAGTCTGGTCTGCAAAGCTATGGAGCGTATCATCATGGAACTCATAAACAAGGACATTGGTAACCTCCAGACACTGGATCCTACCCAATTCGGCTTTGTTAAGGGCAGATCTTGCCTCTTGAACCTGGTTGACTTCTTTGAAACAGTTACTAAGGCCATAGATGAAGGGAAGGTAGTCCACATGGCCTACCTGGACCTTGCAAAAGCCTTTGACAAAATACCCCACTCAGGCATCATAAATAAGCTCACCAGCTTAAATATCAACCCCTATGTCATAAGATGGGTTGCAGACTGGCTCAGGGATAGAACCCACATGGTCAGAATTGCAGGTGCCACGTCAGACTCCAAACCAGTTACAAGTGGCGTCCCACAAGGCTCAGTCCTGGGACCTCTCTTGTTCGGTATATACTTCTCTGAGGTACAGGCTAATACAGGAGGACTATGGCTGACCAAGTTTGCAGATGACTGCAAGCTGGGTGCCATAATCAACTCTCCGGCTAACACAAGCATCCTCCAAAAGGGTCTCATAGAGACGGATAACTGGTGCCAGAGCCATGGCCTTAAGCTAAATGCCAAAAAGTGCACAGTCATCCCCTTTGGGAAAAACAAAGTGCCCACAAATTACCACATAAGTGGCAATCTATTAAGTACGGAAGAAGTAATAAGGGATTTGGGGACCCATGTAGATAGAAACCTCTCTTTTGACAATTACGTTGCCAGAGTGGTTAGAAAGACCTTCTATAGAGCCCATCTTATCATGAAAGGGTTCACATCTAGAACAAGAGAGGTCATTGTGCCCCTCTACTCATCACTCATCAGGCCCATAATTGAATACAATGCCCCATTTGGGATGTACCTTACCCGACACCTGCAGCAACTGGAGAGGCCCCAAAAGTACCTCACCAAGAGGATCAAGGGACTCAAACAGATGCCCTATGCAGTTCGGCTAAAGAAACTCCAGCTCTACTCAGTTGCTTACCACCTACTCAGAGGTGATCTATGCCTGACGTATAAAGCCATGTCCAACCCAGAATTAATGAACATGCTCCACCTCAGGAAATCCAAATCCCTTAGAGCTACACACTCCAGGGACCTAAACCTCAGCACAGAAATAAATAGGACATGCTGGAGGGACAGATTCATATCCCAGAGGCTGCCCTCACTCTGGAACAGAATCCCAATCCATATTAGGCAGAGCCCCTCACTGACTCTCTTCATGAGAAATCTTGACGAGTGGATGGGAGATCGTAAGTTCACCCCTGGGATCTCTTCTGTGTCCCTGCTAGACAGGGGCACAGTAAACTAACCTTAAAAGGGCTATCTTCTGTGACCTACTCTACAGAGGCACAGTCAACCAATCTAAAAGGGTGGTAGTTACGATAGACTTCAACAATTGGCTGAGCTTCTGGTGTCATTCCAAGGGGATCCAATATCTGTCTGCCTGGGATAACATGATCTACAGGCCACAATGCTTTGCCAGAGATGTCCTGCACCTGTTGCTGCTGGGATTCCGGCTCTTACCACCCCTATAGTGCTTTTTTTAGGCAAGGCTCAAATGTACCACCATAGTAGATACAAACAAGCAAAATCTAAGGGTAATGCTACTCAATGTTAGAAGTCTAAACCTCAAAATGCACTCACTGGAGAACATCGACATATGTACAGTGACAAAGACCTGGTTTATAGCTCCAGAAAGCACCCCTGCATTACCAGGCTACAATTCTTACCACACCTTTCGGCCACCTAACCTGGACTGGAATACAAAAAGAGGAGGCGTGTCCATATTCATAAAGGATATCCACACCTCCAGGCTAGTTGCTCAACATAATACATCCGAAATTATCCAAGTACAATTAACACTGGGCAAGACTGCAATTCAAGTTGTAGCGTGTTACAGATCCCCCGCCATGCCCCAAGATGCCCACTACATGTTTCTCGATATACTAGATAATATTAAGGTACAGCCCAATACCCTAATTTTAGGAGATTTCAACTACCCGTCCATCAACCAGGAAAACTACTCATGTACTAACTCATTTGCCCAAAGATTTTCGGAAATGTATCAATTCCAAAGCCCTGGATCAGCTTGTCCATACCCATACCAGGGGTAGCAACATCCTGGACCTGGTCATTAACAATATGGGTAGCAGATGCCTCATGCCAGAGGTCAACTCCTCGCTGGTCAGTTCTAACCACAAGCTAATCACCCTAGACATCCATATCCCACCCCCCCCTCCCCATTAAGGAAACCACCATAAAAAACTTCTCCAAAGCCAACTTCATGCTTCTTAAGTCAGAAGTGGCAAACTTCACTACACCCACACAGATGGAAAATAGAGCCACGACTGCTGAATCATATACAAATGCACTGTATAAGCACATACACAAGTGCATCGACCGTGCCATCCCAAACAGAACCAAGACGCTATCCTCGAAAAAAAAAAGGAAGCCAATCTGGTGGTCCCCTGCCATAAACAAACTCTACAACAGAAGGAAGAAACTGTTGCAAAAAGAGTAAAATCCCATGATTGGAGGAACTCCCTGGTCAGCCTCAGCAAGAAGCTGAGATCCCTCATAAAATCCTCCAAAGCTAGTTACGAAAATAAAATTGTCATGGATTCTAAAGACAATCGCAAAGCTTTCTACAGCTATGTCAAGAATCTCAATGCCAACACTCAGATCTGCTCTGAACTACAGCACAATGGCACTACATTTACCGAGCCAACTGATATTGCCAACATCCTGGCAGACAGGTTCAGTGCTAACTTCACCCTCCCTCACCCCCAAAGGGCCCATCCCCATACCAGATGATTGCAAAGACCCTGTAATCATGGCCGCACAGGTAAAGGCCGCACTCTCCAAAGCCAAGAACACAGCATCCATGGGACCGGACAACATCCCAGGCTGTGTTCTGCATGAACTACAGAACAAACTGGCACCCCACCTAAGTACCATGTTCAATCATAGCCCCACTTCAGGCTTTGTGCCTTTGGAATGGGGCACAGTGATAGTTAACCCACTCCACAAAGAGAACAGAGTACCTTTGGTTTCACCTATCCTATGACAGCATGCACCCGTTAAGAGCCAAGTGGGTAGGATATCTAGGTATGTTCTGAAGATACTTATTGTGACGAGGAACTTTCGCTGAGGACATTTTGGATAGGATGAGAGGAACATGGTTAGTAAGGCTGTTAGTAACAATATATAGAAGATCTAAGAATAGGCCATGGATGCAAGGTCCTGTTAGTGGCAGACAAATAGATACAGGATTATGTAGTAGCAGGAAGGAACAACCTAGAATACTTTTAATGATGGTAGTAATATTAAAGACATATGTAATATAGTTCAGAATAATTGGAATATACTAAGAAGTGATATTAGTAGTGGCAGAACGTCCTATGTTTAATTATAGGAGAAACAACAATCTTAAGGACCTGTTATGTAAGGAAACATATTTGAATAGGAGACCTACAATAGATATTAGAGCAGGCACATATCCCTGTGGCAACTGCAAGGCCTGTCAATATATTAATAGTGACACTGAATATAGATAAGACACAAACTTTATATTTAAAGGGGACAAAACACTTAGTATATATGGCCAATTCAATGTGAAAGTTTTATGTAGGTATGACAAACAACATGTTGAAGGTTCGGATTTTACAGCATATTAGTAATATTAGAACATGTCAAGTGAGCAATGCTTTATTCAGACATATAGAGACCAATCCTACACACTTTTTAAGTTCAGATGCATTGTAAATATTGCTACCAATGAGAGGGGGACATTCAGCATAGAACAGCATTAGCTGAATCTAAGTGGATAGTAGATTTAAGAGCACATAGACCACCTGGTCTTAATGATGTTTTACCAATTAAACCTGCTTTACAAAAAAGGCGGGCTTTTAGGAGTAAGTGATTGGATGATCTGTGTTTTAAATATGGCTGCTTTTGTTACTTTGTATTATGTCTGATGAAGGATTATTCCGAAAGCGCTTACTTTTAATAAAGGAGATTCAACAAAGAAGATTTCAGCAGTGACCTGTACTTCATTTTTCGTACCACTCCACAAAGAGGGTGCCACCACTGACCCCAGGAACTACCGCCCCATTAGCCTGATGAGCCTATTCTGCAACGCCATGGAACACATCATCCTGGAGCTTATAAACAAAGACACAGGTAACCTACAAACTCTGGATCCCACTTAGTTTGGGTTTGCAAAAGACAGATCATGCCTCCTAAACCAGATTGACTTCTTCAAAGCAGTCACTAGAGCCGTAGATGAAGGTAAGGTGGTGCACACAGTCTATCTTGACCTCGCCAAGGCTTTTGTCACCATCCTCCACTTTGGTATTATAGATAAACTCACTGGACTAGGCATAAATCCCTATGTCACAAGATGGGTGGCCAACTGGCTCACTAACAGAACCCACACAGTGAAAGCAGCCCACTCCAAATCTGACCTCAGACCACTGACAAGCGGAGTGCCACAGGGTTCGGTCCTGGGTCCTCTCCTGTTCAGTATCTACTTCTCTGAAGTCCAAGCTAATACAGATGGTCTCTGGCTAGTGAAATTGAGAGACAATTGCAAAATAGGAGCCATAATCGATTTGCCTAAGGATGTGGACATTCTACAAAGAGGCCTCACTGAGACTGATGCTTGGTGTCAAAGTCATGGCCTAAAGCTCAATGCCAAGAAGTGCACTGTCATCCCCTTTGGGAAAAATACCATACCCATGAACTACCACATAGGCGGTAGCCTACTAAACACCAAAAGTGTGATAAGAGACCTTGGGACACAGGTGGACAGTAGTCTCTCCTTTGATAATCACGTTGCCACAGTAGTCAGGAAATCCTTCTACATGGCACACCTCATCACAAAGGGGTTTTCCTTCAGAAAAAGAGAGGTCATCGTTCCTCTCTACTCATTCCTCATCAGACCCATTGCAAAGTACAATGCCCCATTTGGCATCTACCTCACAAGACATTTGTAACAACTAGAAAGGCCACAGAAATACCTCACTAAGAGGATTACCAGCCTCAAACAGGTGCCATATGCAGACCGTCTCAAAAAACTCCATCTCTGCTCTGTCGCATATCATCTACTCCGAGGAGACCTGTGCCTAACATACAAAGCCATGTCTAACCCAGATCTGCTGGACATGCTACACTTAAAGAAATCCCAATCTCTCTGAGCCACACACTCCAGGGACCTAAACCTTGTCACCACAATAAACAGAACATGCTGGAGGGATAGATTCCTGTCCCAGAGACTTTGCATGCCCTGGTACAGGCTACCCATTCATGTCAAGCAGAGCTCTTCATTAGTCCTCTTTAAGAGAAATCTTGACAATTGGATGGGAAACAGGAAATTCACCCCAGGGATCAGGGCTGTAGCTCTGATCAACAGGGGCACAGGAAAATAATTTTCTTGGGTGGCGAAAGCCAGGGAATTTCATTTGGCTAGGCTTGTATAGGCCCTAGGGCCGGTAGCCTAGTATTTACCTATGAACCTATGAACGTATTTGTGAGTTGTTAGACATTTGACAAGTCACAGAATCAAGATTATCTTCAGAACCTAAACTAACTTTCAAATTAAGTTTTCTAATATAAAGTCTAAGGTCAAGTTATACATTAGACAAATTAGCTCTCTCTGATGGTGTAAACATAAAACCTTTGCTTAACACTTTTAAGTGATCAGCTGATAATACTTTGTTAGACAGATTAAACACTGAAGTAAGTGAATTAACAGAAACATGAGGCTCTAGGGCCAACAGTTTGCGATTCTCAGACAATCCATAGGAACAAGAAGGTATTGCCACTGACTGTAGCAAACCACCTTGACAATCATTCTCAACTGCACTAATTTTTTTACTAAGCTCAGAGACCAAAGGAACACTAGAAAAAGTTCAGTTAAACACTAAGCTACTTTCTACCTCTGCTGTATGAACTACAGAATGACCAGGTAATTCGTTCTCTGCAATGAAAGCTTCCTTGAGAGACGATAGTGAGGACACATTACATTCATTAGCAGAGACCACATTAACTCCCTTGAAGACGTCATTAACTAACAGAGTGACAACATTAGAGAAGTCCTTAACTGACCTAGTGTTTACTTGAAGCTGCTTCTGGTGCACATATGTCTCGGCAATATAAGCATATTCCTTTTGCCTCTCCCTCTCATGTGAATTCTTCCTCTGGGGCGTGCATTCTGAGATATTACTCCCATGTTGCCAGTGGGTAATGCTTGGGATAAAAAAGATGAACTGGAAAGACCCCTTTCAAAATCATTGTTAAAATCTTTATTAACTGAAATACTCTGAACTCAATTCATCTGACCATAAACAGCTGGAGGGGTATAAGTGGCGGACAACTGAGATGGAAATGAGGAATTGTGATCAGAGGAGTTGTCATGTGGAGGAGAAGGCACTAACACCTCTCTTACAGTTTCTCTTATTGCTCTAGTTTCACTCATAAAAGTCAGAAAGTACAAACTGAAGCAGATAAACACAAAAGCCAGAAGTAGCAGCTGGATTGAACCCACTCAAAGTAATGCAGGCTGCAAATCACCACACAGTTGTAGAATGCAGAATCCACTTTATTAACTTCAGAACATAAAAATCCAAGGATGAGCGTTTTTGTCCAGAAAGATCTAGACTTCATCAGACAATTTACCCCACATAGTTACTTCCTTTTTATACAGTTCAAACAGGAAGTTCCACCCAGTTATGAAATAATCAATTATGTCATTAAAAACACAATATTTACAGTCACTGAATTTAAAAAGCAGACAAAATATACAAACTGAAAAAGCTGATGGAACACACCACCCTAAAAAAACACACTATATATATATATATATATATATATATATATGCACTGCTTCATAAAATGACAGTGTACAATAAATAGTTAAATATGTTGAATATGTAAAAACAATAAATATGTGTAATTAAATACTAAAAACAGATATAGTAGCAAATGTTAAGAGAAATAAATACACACTGACATAATAAATACTGACCAGCTTAAATATTAAGGGTTTGCATTATGTAGGAGTGTAATCTGTAAAACCACTAAAGTAGTTGTTACTATTGTGCATGTTAGGCTGAAAATCAGTAGGCAAAAACGGATTGTTGTATCTGCTCTTATTCAACAAAAGAAGTAAATCATTATTTAGACCTTGCCTGTAATTAGAATCAGAAGGCATTTGGTGGGAATGAACTTGTTTGGCTATTGACAAAACCAGTGACATAACTGTTGGAAGCCCAACCGCATGGCCACGTTGCTAATACACTTCAGGTAGGGAATTCACTAGCTGGCGTGTTGACATAATCATAGGAAGTTCCCTACCAAAACCACATTGCTGAATAGCTTCAGGTAGGGAATCCTACTGCAGGGTTATACTGACTCAATGCTGTAGCATTTTCTGTATTATTAACAATATTATTAACTGCTGCAGTGTCCCGATCGATACTGTTAGCTGTATCCAGATTATTAAGAACTGTCAAACTACCTTGACTGTGCATAAACTCATAACATTTCAAAAGAAGAGTCTGTGCCTTTCTGTTCTTATCTTCCAGTGACTGGATATGATTCATCAGGCTAGAAGGTGTAGTGTAAGTGGAGACATTTAAAATGTTTTGTGAAAGATCATTTTGTGAAAAATCTTTTACCACAAGTATATGCCCATTAGAAGTATTAATTTGTTCATTTTGGCTTATTTTCTGGCAATCAGTGCCAGTTTCAGCAGTAAGGATGGCATCCATCATGGAAGGACAAGCAAAAACTGTTATAAAATTTGGATTTTATAACTATTATACACAGACCGAAAAACACCAGAAGAAATGAGAACTCTTGATACTATCCTTCAAAAGTTTACAATTCTACTAACAACTACCAAGTAAGTGGCAATGCTCACTCAAATCTTAGCACAAGTTCTATGTCATGTACTGGTTTACAGCCAGACAATCCTCACAACGTTATAAAGTCAAGCAGTTTTAGTCATCAAAGAAAAGAACCTGTTAACAGATCTACGCTAGACAATGATACTATGAGTGAAACTAGAACAGTAAGAAAAAATGTAAGTGAGGTGTTAGTGCCTTCTCCTCCACATGACAACTCCTCTCATCACAACTCCTCATCAGTGGCGGCTGGTGACTTCA
This sequence comes from Protopterus annectens, assembly GCF_019279795.1. NCBI lineage: Eukaryota > Metazoa > Chordata > Ceratodontiformes > Protopteridae > Protopterus > Protopterus annectens. Next base: position 839,935,047 of record NC_056739.1, read on the forward strand.
AATTAAAGGAGGGCTACAGGAGACAGCTGAATGGGTGGGACCAATGGGGAGGGGTGTGGCCAACTAGAAAGGGGGTGGAGCTATGCTCAAAACCACAACAACTGGAACTTTAATTAAATACGCTGCCCTGGGTGCCAAACAGTCATTACGTGAGTCCAATCAAGACAAAATGAAGTGTAGAAGAAAAAAAATATTTCAATGCATTGGCTACATGATAACTTACTTAATATCCAGATGGAAACAGGTTGTGAGGCATGAAAAAATAAATTACTTTTTAAATACATTACTGGAATGCCAGTCAAAATCAAGTATAAAAAAGACAAGCAGCACTCAACTCAAACCACTACTCCTTGCACTGCAGTTCTAATTATAATGTATATTCAGCTTTATAAAATTACCAAGTAACATGCTGAAAGTAGCAATCTCTGTGATACCCCCACTTGTAAAAATGGCTCTTATCCAAAAAAGACCTGCTGCCTGACACAACTATCTACTTGTTTCAAGGGGAAGACATGATCAAAGTAAAAAATGAACAGAAAACAAGAAAAAAGCTCAAGATAAATTGCTTAAAGGATTCCTGCACAAGTTATGGACCACACATGATAGATTGGCATTCTGTTTAGTTTATGGGTAAGCCTGCAAAGATGACTGCAAGTCTCCAACAAAAGATGACTGCAAGTCTCCAACAAATGTAATGAGCTTCTGAAAATACTGTAATCCTGTCCTTTTATTACAAATACTGTCATATGCATTTCAATACCCAAGGCTTATACATTATCTAGTTATGTAAATATTCTCGGCATGGCAACAACGTAAAGGCTTTCAATGCTGGTAATTCTTTAACAGTATGCTTATTAAAGCTTACTTGCATCTTACAATCTCCGACAAGCTTAGCTGATGGTCATTAAATCATTGCTACTTAAACAGAGCAACAGGGCACTGTGACAGCATGCATTTCCTGAATAATAAGAAGCATAAATCAACAGTATAAAAATATGACAGAAAACCAGAACATTCTGCAAAATCAAGGACAGATGAAAAGCCACAGTCGTACTTGTGGTCTACCTTGGATGGGGGAATACTCTGCACACTTACACTGCATAACTGCTCCTTGCCTTCCTTGGACACATCCAGAGCCACTACAATGGGGCGTGGGGGTGCAACAAGTATGTCACAATTTGAAATGTCTCTGGCTGATAGTGATGGCTCTGATACTCATACCTCTCAACTTCAGAGCAAGAAATCTAGACAAAGCCATACATAGAACTAGAAGTGGGACACAGGCCCAAAAATAAGGACATTTTTTAAATATTGCTCTTATTAACTTAGATAATAGAACAGTAGTAGGTTTTGCATTAGTATGAACTTTCTGAAGGGTATGAAATCTGAAACTCAAATGTCTGTCATTATTTTCTAACTTCAATCTTTAATGACTTGCCACTAATTTGCCAAAAAAACACAATTTTACAGACCAAAATGTGATGCAAAAATATAAAGTTGCCACACAATATAGCTGGGAACCTGTCAAAAAAGGGACACCTTTTTAATATTAACACTGTTAACTTGAGCAGCTAACAAAATAAGAGCATCTACATGCATTTCTGAAGTAAAAGTAATCTATAACTCTGATCATTACAGTTATATACAATTGTAAACCCTCCACGTTTTCTTCCAAATTTGCCATTTTGAGGAGGGATTATTAGGGGAGAGCAACATTTTGAGCCAAAATTGGGGACAATCTAGTGGTTTGGATATTCCTAATTCTACAAAGCAATTTGCACATACCTCTCAACCTCTTAATGCAGGAAATCTGGACAAGGCCAAATATATTATGGGGAACATACAAACACTACTAAAAATTGCTCTTGTATAAACTTAAGATATTTGATAGAATAACAGGTCTTGCATTAGCATGCATTTTTCTGAAGGTTATGATGTCTGAAACTCAATGTCTGTCATTTAGTGACTTCATTCCTAAAGGATTTGCTAGAAAACCACAAATTTTATGAGGAACAAACCAAAAATAAGAAGCAAATATCTATTCATTCTGCAAACATATGGACAACTGAGAGGTATAGTTCAACTGGGGCTGTCTGAGTTTGCTACCCCCCCCTCACAAAATCATGGTCGAATGGAGCCTCCCCCCTGCAGCCATTCCAATGTCCCATTCCTTGGTTATTTTGCCCCATTTACCATAAACACAGTAATGTGCATACTGCTTTACTTCTGCAATGATTTAGATTTAATTTGAAAGTTTTATTTTGCATTTTACAGCACAAACCCTAATAGACATCTGTTAAACAAAGCAATGCAGTCTCACAATGAGAATAGACATAGCATTAGAACTTCTCTGCCCTTGAAACTCACATGCATTGAAACAGCATTGAAACCCACATTCAAAGAAAATACATTTTGCCAGTGGCAGATAAAGATTAACTATGGGCTGTTTTCAAAATCATAGGCCTCTTGAACATGAAACATACACATGCTCTTTGATACACCTTCCTGACTGTATTACATTATATTCCTTGTACAATACAGTACAGTTGTTAGAGGGTATTTTAAATTTATTGTTTTGAACATTTTTCCAGTAAACAATGAAACAAAATGCATACACCAATGACAAAACTGCCCAATTCAGAACATTTCCATCATAAAAAGTCTACTCAGCCTTCTATAGTCCACCAGTATCAGTAAATATGCACAATCTCTGAAGTAGTAAAATCCACATTAAAGAAATCTGTAACTAATAAAGAGGTTGCTGCTAGCAAACAACTGTATATGTCATTGTTTCATCTACAAATAAAGTGCCTGTTGCCCTTGAAGAATAAATTGCCTATGTTGCATGCATTAAAAAATGATAATGCGAGTAATACTGCAATAGGGAATTGATAGCAAACTGATAACAGGTTCATAGTTACTAGGTATCTTTGCCAAAAAGGACTACAGTATCCACCCCCTTTACAACACAGTACAGTATCAGCAATGCATCTACCTACTGTGGGAGTAGAACCCACAGCCTTCTGCATCAAAAGCAAGTACACTACCTGTTGTGCTATTAACAATGCAAGCAGACTTAGCATAAGCAGCACTAAACTTTTGTTCCCCTGCAGCTCTCAGCTCCTTGTAAAATCTACTCGACACTCAGCTGTATCTCTGAACTTTGCAGCACAAGAAATCTGGAAAAAGCCAAAATGTATTGGGGGGTGGGAACAAAAGGTAAAATACCAGGGATACATTTTAAACATTGCTTGTATAATGTTGGAAAGTTGCTAGAATAAAATGCTGTGTTACCACCATACATTTACAGCCACGTCTTGAACCCAGGGGACCCTGTGCAAAACAGTCAGAGCAACATACCAGTATGCCAAATCAGCTGTTTTGTGAAAGAGGAAGACGGAAACTTAAATGGCTACCATTTAGTGAATTCAGTTCTCACCATAGCATAGCTGTCAACCTCTTAGCACAAAACACCTGAACAAAGCCAATAATGGGTGAATAAGCCCTCAAACATTCAGTGAATTCAGTTCTCACCATAGCTCTCAACCTATTAGCAAAAACACCTGGACAAAGCCAGTAATGGGGGAATATAGCCCCCAAACATATTCAGTGAATTCAGTTCTTACCATAGCTCTCAACCTTAGCACAAAACCTGGATGAAGCCAATAATGGGGGAATACAGTCCCAAAAATAGGGACAAATTTCAAATATCCATCTTATACACTTAGAAAATTGCTAGAATAAAAGCTTTGGTGTTACCATGCACTTTCTGAAGAATATGAATTCTGATATTCAAATGTGGGTCATTTTTAACATTTGTTAACCAGGAAAGTCTGACTTGGAACAAAAGCTAATTTTTAGCAGAGGCCCAGGGAGAAACACTCCAGACAAACACATGTGTTTGTAAGATGGGAGGACACTACAGGAAACAAAAACAGGGCGGGCATAGAGACTCCACACAGAAGGTAAGTCACCCCAGCCAAGAATAAAACCAGAGAACATGTAGCTGTCAGGCAACAATGCTACCACTGCACCAATGCACTACTGGCTTTACAAGGACACAAAAATACAGAAACCATAGATTTTATGAGGAACAGAACAAGTATGAGGGAAAAATCTGCAACATTTTTACAAATGGTGGTGGGTAGGGACCCTGAATTCCCTACCCACCACCATGTAGCACCTGGGGCATTTCACACAGACAAACACACACACACACACACACACACACACACACACACACACACACTCTGGATAGATGTAGATCCCTTTGTTAAATCCACAGCCGTTGGAGCACCACATCCTTCCCTACGTCCATTGGAGCTTTACATCCACCACAGCCCGTGAGATGTTCCTCTGCCAATGTTGCAGTCCAATCCTTTTCCAGTGACAATCTATGCAGTTACAACTGCATAGACTTCTGGGATCTCTGCTCTTGAATGTTTCCTAATCCGGATGTCTCAGCAGCAGTCCGGATATCGAAAATACTACTAGTGCGCATGTGTGAAGGTCTGCTATTTGCGATCTTTTTTTATTTTTTTCTTCTTTACTATTTTCTTTTCTTTCTGTTTTACAGCTGGGGGGGCTGCAGTCTGGCAGTTCAATAGCATGGGCTGCCCCTGCTCCTCATTTCCATCTCAGTTGTCCGCCACTTATACCCCTCCAGCTGTTTATGGTCAGATGAATTGAGTTCAGAGTATTTCAGTTAATAAAGATATTAACAAAAGGGGTCTTTCTAGTTCACCTTTTTTATCCCAAGCATTACCCACTGGTAGCACAGGAGTAATATCTCAGAATGCAAGCCCCAGAGGACGAATTCACACGAGAGGAAGAGGGAGAGGCAAAAGGAATATGCTTATATTGCCGAGACATATGTGCACCAGAAGCAGCTTCAAGTAAACACTAGGTCAGTTAAGGACTTCTCTAATGTTGTCACTGGGTTAGTTAATGACATCTTCAAGGGAGTTAATGTGGTCTCTGCTAATGAATGTAATGTGTCCTCACTATCGTCTCTCAAGGAAGCTTTCATTGCAGAGAACAAATTACCTGGCCATTCTATAGTTCATACAGCAGAGGTAGAAAGTAGCTTAGTGTTTAACTGATCTTTTTCTAGTGTTCCTTTGGTCTCTGAGTTTAGAAAAAAAACGTTAGTGCAGTGGAGAATGATTGCCAAGGTGGTTTGCTACAGTCAATGGCAACACCTTCTTGTTCCTATGGATTGTCTGAGAATCACAAACGGTTGGCTCCAGAGCCTCATGTTTCTGTTAATTCACTTACTTCAGTGTTTAATCTGTCCAACAAAGTATTATCAGCTGATCACTTAAAAATGTTAAGCAAAGGTTTTATGTTTACACCGTCAGAGAGAGCTAATTTGTCTAATGTATTACTTGACCTTAGACTTTATATTAGAAAACTTCATTTGAAAGTTAGTTTAGGTTGTGAAGATGATCTTGACTCTGTGACTTCTCAAACGTCTAACAACTCACAAATGTCTAACAACTCACAAATAGTTACCTACTCTCAACATCAAAATCACAGAAATTCTTTGGATATTACTGTTCTTAAAAATAAAAGCCTGTACAACCCACCTTTAAATAACACACTTGCTACATTTTTGAAGGTATGTGAGAATGATTTTAGAAGAGCATTTGCTAGTAATTCTAATGTTAAATGGTTTAATTTCAATGAAAATGAGAAAAAAACTCTCTTGGATTTAGCTAACGACAATAATATCAGAATTATAAAAGCCGATAAGAGCACGGGCATTGTTCTGATGCAACATAACACATATATTAACAAAACTGTTGACATTCTTAACAATGATGATTTTTATGAAAACGTTACTGTTGATGTAGTGCATCATTATTTTGAACAAACAGACCATGTTCTTAGTTTGTTAGCTAAAGACCACAGTATCACTACTGAAGAATTTCAATTTATGCATTCTCCTAACTCTAGTCTGGCCAAACTGTTTGGCATTCCAAAAATACACAAACAAGTTAATGACCCTCCCTTCAGACTTATTGTTTCAAACAAACTCTCTAAAACTGAGGGGATAGCTCAATACATTTATTTTGTACTTAATCATGTTGTTCAAGTCACACCATTTTACATTAAAGACTCTTGGGATTTTCTCAACGAACTATGTAAAGCTAATATTGGTTTTTCGAAAAGTATTCTTGTTACGTTAGATGTGGTAGCACTTTACACCAACATTCCTCATGTAGAAGGGTTGAATTATATCAAACACTTTTTATATAAATTTGCAGTGTTTCCCAGGAAGACGATTGATACCTTGGACACTTTAATGTCTTTAGTGTTACACAACAATTTTTTCCACTTTAACAATGAAATTTATAGACAGGTCAGAGGCGTAGCTATGGGGTCCAAGATGGCCCCATCCTTTGCCAGCTTAGTCTTAAGTGAGTGGGAACTCGATACTTTAGTTCATTTACCAGGCTTTTGTTTTATACAAATGTACAGGAGGTATATTGATTACATCTTTTTTATTTGGGAGGGTAGTGAACAACAACTTAGTTTGTTTATTAATTCACTCACTGAAAGTACTGGATTTTTGGAATTTGTTGTAGCTAGGAAAGGACTTTCTGTATCTTTTCTTGACACCTACATTTCAATTAACAAGGACACAGGAGCACTTTCTTCCACTATACACAGAAAACAGACTTTTAGGAATAATTATCTTGATTTTAAAATTCATCAACCTTTTTTATGAAACACATTGTTGTAAAAGCGCAATTTATTAGTATTTCAAGACTGTCCAGTGAAGACGTCACTTTTGAAAAGGAATGTGATTTTATGACTGAATTGTTCCTACAGAAGAATTACCCAGCTAACTTAATCAGCTCTATTAGAAGTGAAGTTATAGCAGCAAGGTACATTAAGGTTGCACCTATTCTTAAGCATGGATTTGTCCCTAACTGCAGAAACAGGGCTACCACTGACCGTACTCTTAGTTTTTCCCTGCCTATTTGCAGAGATGCTTTTGTCTTAAGAAAATATACTAACTGAAAATTGGAAAATTATCCAAAGTGATCTTAACATTTGCAACCTTTTGGGTACTGATCCTTGTTTTTCTTTTAAACATACCAAGACTTAAAATCCTATTTTGAAAATAATGATAGTCCATTTTTATTGTCTATTGCTAATGAGACAGAGAAACCTAAAGGCATGTTTAGATGTGGTAAATGCGTTTGCTGCAATTACATTTTCACTGGCAACTCTTACACTTTCTCTCATTGCAGCTTTACAGTAGAGTTTACACATTATTATGACTGTAATAGTTCATTAGTTGTGTACTGTGGCATTTGTACATCATGTTATTGTTTTTACATAGGGAAGATGATTAGGAAACTCAGTGACAGAATTAAAGAACACAACAGTGCAATAAGAAACAAGGACATGACTAATGCCTTGGGGAAGCATAGTGTAAATTGCCATAATTTTGACAAATTTTTATTTCTTATTTTGGAACAAGTTGATTTTTCGGAGACTCTGGTTGGTTATTGCAGGTGAGAGAACTAAAGTGATTGTTACGCCTGAGTGCTAATTTTTCCAGGTCTGAATGACACCCTGAATTTGAAATGTGCTCTCAGATGGCTTCAGTGATACTTATTTTAATACATTCTAATACATTCTCAACACATTCATTGACAGGACTGTTATACAGGCTGTTCCAGCACTAAATAGTTAGTATATTCTGTCCAGTGTGATTTTACTGGTTTGTGTTAATAAGTAGAGTTCTGCATACTAAGTTTTGTTTTACTAAACAGTGACATTCATTGGTGGTTGACACTTTCTTGTTATTCATGTTGCATTATTGTACGGTTATATTTTGAATGCATTGCCCAGTTCTTTAGTCTGATGAAGGTCCGATACAATAAAAAATGAAAGCTAATCATACAAGTGTGGGGTTTGTTCATTCATTTTATTTTTATTTTTTTATTATTTTTTAGTAGTAAGAATATATATATATATATATATATATATATATATATATATATATATATATATATATATATATATATATATATATATGTGTGTGTGTGTGTGCGTGTGTGTATGTATATTAATTCAGTAGTACATTTTTAAAATGTTTTACTTTGCAGACATTTCACCATTGTCTCTCTCTTTAAGTTACAGTTGAGATGGTGGACGTGTGTGTGTGTGTGTGTGTGTGTGTGTGTGTGTGTGTGTGTGTGTGTGTGTGTGTGTGTGTGTGTGTGGCTGTAGGTGGGTGAGTGGTGTTAAATCTCACACTATCTGCTGCTGCTTTACTTTCTTTACTAAATCTTCACACTATGACATCAGTGTGCAATGCTTGTTTTAATACGATAGTTTTAAATGTTGCTGCAAATGTTGATGTTGTACCTTCAGACAGTAAGTGGAGTTGTGTAAGGTAAAAATGTCCAGTGGCATAAGTTAAGTACAAATTATTAATATTAACAATATTCTACTATTTATATTAATATCCCATGAACAGTGAATATCTGCAAGGTGGGGTAGGCATGCACAATGAAATACTCACTGTGGGATATACATGGCTAGAATTGTAGGAGTTATTAATATTAGAAATATTCCTCTATTAAGCCTAATATTTCAGGAATGTTATGGGTACTTGTGTATTATCGCAACTAGATATTGGAGGACTCATGATTGGCACACTTTTCATTGTACGAGTGCATTTCAGACTGAAAAAGTGTGTTCAAACTCAGGACTACTTTCAGAGCACAGTGGTCACACAGCAGGAACAGGAATAACCTCCAAATTCCTCTTCCTGTTTATGCTCAGCTGTGGTCCCTGTTTAGCAACTTCAACAGTCACACTCAATACTTTGAAACATTCTGAAATGCGTGCAATATTTTCTATTAAGGCTTCGTTACTGGTTGACACTGACACTGCTTTCTATTAGTCAATGTGTTTTTCTCAGATAACTACCCATGTTTCTTTTGGGCAGTAAGTCATTTTTCATTAGTAAGTAACTTTCAGTCTGTATGCTCTTTTGGGTGAAATGTAGCTGACCTGGTCTCTAGACATTAACGACAATGACTCAGTCTCTCACTTTCTTCAAATTTTTTCACCTGCTTATCAATTAATGATGATTGTCAATTCAATTTAGACATTTCAAGAATGGCCTGGGTGTGTCTTTGAATTCGCCCTACTATGCCACCATCATCAGCTTAACCCCTGCCTCAGTCTGCATATGAAAACAGTGGAAAGGAGAGTGCGGGGTCCTAGGAGACTGCATCTTTTACAGAACTGTGGAAATCCCACAGACGAATCTTCTTGGGACCAAATCAACCCATTTGTGACCCACAAGTAAAAGCACACACTTCTGTAAAATACACACACTTCAGTACACTGTCTGACCACATTTCTTTCCCCGACAAATGAGCGTAAAGCGGCTGTTGTGGAACTGAACAATCTGGCTGCGATAATACGTAAGTACCATGTTATGTTGTGGAAGGAAGCAACATATGTTAAGGGGGCAATGAAAATATTTGGTGTCAGAAACAATCATAATTAAGCACACTTGCATAGGAAATACAGGCACACAATTATTTATTTGATATTCAGTCTATTAGCATTATTGAAGTATCTAGAATAATATCTTGCACAGTACTTCATGTGTTAGGATGAGGAAGTAAAGTAGCATCTGAAAGCTGGTAGGAAAGGTGGGTATGCTAGTGAGAACACCAATGTGGGATGTGCTGGACTTGAAATAATAAAATGGATTTGTGGAAGATTATAAAAATTATAAAATATTTCTCCTATTAAGAGTAATAAATCAGAAATGAAATGTCATATTCATTTTTAGGTGGTGACTATGCAAGCAGTTGGTATCAAAAAGCAAATGAAGGAAAACACAGACCTGCAAGGAAACACAACAAAAATTAAACTATTGAACTATTTGAGGTACACTATTAATATTAAAATTATTTTAATATTTCATGAAAAATAGGAAGCAAGATATAATTTGCATACTGATAGGGTATGGAAGGTGCGTCTATATCATGTTATCGAAATCTTACTACATCGAATCACTAAAGGTCAACCTCTAGTGATCGATGTAGTAAAACATCGAATAACGTTTAAAAAAAAAACAAAAATAAAAACTAACTAGTGTAGGCAGGGGGGCAAGCCCCCCCTGCACCCCCACACCCCCCTACTTAAATATTCCAACTCCGGGACCGCACTACATTGAGGTAAATGGAAATCTCCCCCTACATAGATTTCCATTTACCTGCATGATGTTCTGCGCTTTTGGTGTTGTGGTGCCGACAATATCAGCTTTGATATTGTTGGCTTTCAACATCGTGAAGTAGACTCATGGAAGTGCAAACATCCCTGTGGGATATGCAGGGATTAAGTTAATGAAAAATTTTTGCAAGAGATTGTGAAAAATATATGATTAAAACAAAGATGATATATACACACTGTCATGGGGGGGCTACACAAACATTGATTGAAAGAAGAAAAATTATGCAAGACACACTTGGGAAAGACAAACAGAAACACAGACATAACTATTTGTTTTAAGTACATTACATTAATGTTAACAATATTCTTAATAATGAGCTTAATATCTCATAGATAGTAGGTGCTGCATGATGAGTGAAGGTGCTATCTAAAAGTGGAATCCGCAGAAGTGTTTGCAAAAAAATTATGAAATATGATATATTTTTCATATTTACGTTAGCTATGCAGAAAAATATATCATATTTCATCATTTTTTTTGCAAACACTTCTGCAAGCTATGCAGTGACTGCGGTGGTGGTGCTGCAGTAGCGTTGTCGCCTCGTAGCAAGATGTTGTCCCATTCGATTTTCAGCTAGAGCGTCTTCTGTGTGGAGGCATACGTGAATCGTTGAAGGTTGTGCATCAGGGCTGGTAACCCAGTATGTAAAAATCCACTACCAATCATTAGCGGACCAGAGTTCGCTGTGGCGACCCCTAACCGGGAAAAGCCGAAAGACACAAACAAATGTTAGCTATGCAGAAATGGAGTATGATGTAGTAGTTCTTGGGGGACATATGCAAGTCACAGGCATTAGGTAAAACTGCCATTAAAACATGATGAGTAATGTGAAGGTCTCCAGAGATATAAATGTTTGTCTGGTAAACAGTAATATTAGCTACATGTTCATATTGGAATTAATATTGTAAAAGCTGTGTGGCCTTTTGCTAACAAAAGTTGTTGCCGTAGCCATAGCACTGTGACACACATTTTGGCATTCATTGCTGCCATCTAACATGCACAGTTCTGTAGATCAGTATTGCTGTTTTTGAATTCTGTGAACATATGCATTTACTCACTGATATAGTGGGTCTAACTTGCGTAGTTATAAAAATATAACCCTTTGTCTAACCATAATAATTAATTTTGGCAAGTAAAAATTCCATTTTATTTAATAAAAATTGAAATATAAATTCAATGCCATCAGACAGGATTTGATACTAACACCAGTGCATAGCCTATCATCTAAAAATAATTTTGATATGTTGCGCACTTTTTTGCAACTTGTATGGTTTCTGGAATATTGAAAATCATGTGAGGTATGATCTCAAGGATTTAGGGGGAAAAATATCTCAAGAAGCAAATGTTTTCTTTTCTTAATAAACTTCATGAAGCAAGAGATAAATTAGCCTCCTATTGTTCAGGAGTGAATGTGTTAAGGAAAAACATAAAATCCTATGCTAATTTCATAGGTTCATAGGTTTTACTAGGCTAATGGCCCTGGAGCCTTTACAAGCCTAGCCCATATGATTACCCTGGCATCATGCCACCCATTAGCTCCCAGTGTCTCTGTTGTCGAGTAGAGGCACTGGAGTGATCCCCAGGGTGAATTTTCTATTTCCCATCTACTCATCAAGATTTCTCTTGAAGACGGCCAGTGAGGTGCTCTGCTTGACATATATGGGAAGTCTATTCCATAGTTTGGGCAGTCTCTATGTTATGAGCCTGTCCCGCCAGCTTGTTCTGTTGATTGTGGTAATGAGGTTAAGGTCTCTGGAGTGTATGGTGTGGAGGGATTTGGATTTCTTTAGATGTAGCATTTCTAACAGAGCTGGGTCAGACATGGCTTTGTAGGTCAAACAGAGATTGCCTTTAATTAGGCGATATGAGACAGAGAATAGTTGGAGTTTTTTGAGTCTGTCTATATAGGATCATTTTTGTGAGGTACTTTTGCAGCCTCTCCAGTTGTTGCAGATGTCTACTGAGGTACATGCCAAATGGGGCATTGTACTCATCAGGGTGTTCTTCTGCAGAAACAGGTAAGAACACTCCACTGGCACAATTTTAATTCAGAAATCCTTTTAGCAAGTGTGACAATATGAAGAAAACATGTTTCAGGACAAATATTTAAATTCTACTAATGATACTCTCTCAAATCGGAAAGCATCAGCTTTTCCAGCATCTCCATAGTGCAGCTAGCATAGAGTAAAGGGGTCCTTAAGAGATTGTTTCAAAAGAAAGACGGCCTTCAAAATGCTTTTTTGACCTTTAGCAATGCTAAGGATAATTAATCTGAATCCTGATGGACGTTAGATGCACCTTAACTAAGTAACAAAATCTTGAATCAAAGACTTGCGAAAGATAATCCAATATGGAATGTGTATGAGCTGTAAAAGGATCAATGACCTTTGATGAAAGCCCATAAGAAAAGAATAGATCAATTTGCTCTTGTAAGTCTTCCTTGTATAGGATTCTGGGAAGATGTAATGATTTGAACTATGCTAAATGGGAAAGCAGGGTTACTGGTCATAAGCACAAGCACAGAACCTCTGTAGTTAGATGAAGGGATGGGATAGCAATATTCTAAAAGGTTATTTATAGACATGCTTCTCCAAATGGTAAGGCATGATCAGGAGAAACCATACTTGTCACAGGCAAAATGGGGCTGCCAGTTACCCTATGTGTTCTCACAGCTCAAGATCTCAGAAATCACTTGCTTGCTCATTTTAGAGCAAAATATGCAATAGCCCAAGACTGTTGTGCACCATTATGGAGATGTTCTACCTTCTCCAATGTCACATAGCCATTGAGTTGGTATATGCAAGATAATTGCAATCCTTTGTATTGCATTCAGTGACTTGTCTCTTTATGGGATACAATTCACTCTTGCTGCATGATGTCCCCCTCATGAGTCTTCATTTTAACCTTCTATTCAGTTCTTAACCCCCCTCTCCCCATCTCCTCCTCAGGGCCACACTGGTTACACAGTGCTGGGGAAACAATGATAAAGAAAGTCAGAGAGAGAAGCAGTCATGCCAGCCAAGATATATATTTTACTTGATTGAGTTGTCAAAAAGTGTGGCCCTACTCTCTTTTTGTGAGTGCACATCCTACTGAAGGCTGCAACAGCCATGACCCATGGTTAAAAGAAGCAACTGCATCCAGCGCCCATGAACAGAATTGCCTTCAGCCTACAAACAACAAAGCCTGGCCTCGGTTGTTGGTCTCCACCAGAAGCCAAACACAGGGATTTCCCTGTCCATATGCCTCTCTTAGTTCTTCCTCCTCAGGAAAAGATAAGCAGGCTGATAACTCGTCATTCCTTCCCTGCCAGTACCAGCTTCTACAGAAGCCAGAGACACTAATCAAACTCCATTTATCTAGGACACAGTCTCTGTGTGTCAGAACTGGCACTACAAGTTCAGGGAATGAGGTGGGTGAATAGTGGCTTGCTTCCTTGCAAAAACTCTTTTATTTTTTTTACTTCTCTGCTAATTATATGCAGCAGATAGCTTTTGAGGTTTTATGGGCAATGACTTCACATGAAAATCTCTATCACTATGATTTATTCTACCATACAAGAATTACCATTGGCATAATGGTTAAGGTCTTTGTTTCCCATGCAAAAGACAGAAGATTCAATTCTGACCTCCAGCCAATGCTTGTATGAAGTTTGCATGCTTTCTTGTGTCTCTAAGGGATTCCTCACACCACCCAAAAACATACTGACTGTTTCCTCCTCAAACTCACCCAAAAATGGAGCTGTGAGCAGAAGCACAGACTCTAAATTGTGCCTTTTGGGGAAGAGTTTTATAGAACAACCACTTTGGGCATCAACTGTGGTGTGCAGTATCCTCTAGATAGCAGAACATGGATCACAGACTGCATGCCATGTCAGGACTTGCCACTTGATGGTGTAAAAAAATTATCTCTAGGTAATTTGGTTGCATGGACTAATGTTGCCAAAAATGGGCATAGGTTATTTGCAAGTAATAAGTGGGTTGTGGATCTGGCCTACTTCAGCCTATGTCAGGGATGCATGCTAATGGTGGGAGAGGTCTATGTGCCCCTATTGGCTAGTGTGTGCCTACCATAAAGCCTATTGGCACTGGATTAATAGCTACTGGATGGTTACTGCCCAGTTTGAGTTACCTGGGATAGCTCTGTTGAGCAAAAGCTGAATATAAAACCAGTCAACCTGCCAAAAATGAACTAAAGATTGCTATACTCAGTATAGATCCACTAACAGAAAAGAGCCTGGAAGTGAATAATAGGATGGTAAGGAGGAGGCTGGTCATCCTCTGTATCCAAGAGACAAGATGGAAGGGCAGGGCATCAAATCCACTTGGCTTGGAATCCAAAGTCTATTACTCAGAAGGACAGCTAGAAATGGTGTGAGAATTGTGGTGAGTGAAAGGCTTCAGAAGACAGTGAGGAATGATTTAAGAATTAGTGACAGACTAGTGGCAGTCACACTCTGGTGTAAAAGTAGGGCAGTGTTCATAATCTTAGCCTATGCCCTACAGCAGGGTTGTGACAGCAAGGAAAAGAATGCATTCAGGCAGGTGTTGCAGGACCTACTACATAAAGCAGGACAGCTTGAGTTAGTACTGATAATGGGTGATCCTGAATGTACATATTGGAACAGACAGACAGGATACAAGGACTACCCGGGTTCACACGGGTGGGAAAACAGGAATAAAGAAGGAGGGGCCATTCTAGACTAACAAATGGCTTGATGGTGGCAAACACATGGTTCAGGAACAGACACGGTCTCAAAATCACATACAAGAGTGGCCAACATATAATTCAAGTAGACTTCTTCCTATTAAGGAAAGGGCAGAGGGGTAGAATCAGTGATTGCAAAGTTTTGCCCAGTGAAATAGTCAGTCTGCAGCATACACCACACTGCTTGCCATAGTTGGCTGTTAGCAGTGGTCAGAAAAGTGTCTAAAGTCAACAGAGACTAGTCTGAAGACGTGGTAGTTCATTGGAGAGAAAGCAGTTCGAGGGAATATTCAGGGGTCTAGCAAATCAGGAATAAGATGAAATAGGTGAAGTTGAAGAAAAATGGCTATGCCTCAAAACAGCATGTGTTGAGGACTATAGAAGAGATATGTGGCCGAGCTAGATATGGAAATATGATGGAAAAGGAAAGCAGGTGATGGAATACAGAAGAGCAGGAAGTCATCAAAAGAAAGGAGTGCAAGAAAAAGTGGGACACATGAAAAATGGACCAGAGAAAGAAGGAATGGTTGGCTAACAAACAGGTTGAGAGCAGTTGCAATACTGAAAAGCATGGCATCAGAGGTACTCTATCAGCTTCTGGAATATGATTTAGTAAATGTCACAAAGAAACTCTATCAGGTTGCCAGGCAAAGACAGAAAGCTGAAGAAGATATTATGTCACTCTTCATAACAGATACCAGCCACAACCTGCTCCCCAGTCCACAGGACATCAAAGGCAGATGGAAGGAGTACTTCCAGCAGCTTCTGAATGAAGAAAAAACACACAGATGCTGTACTGCCCCAAATACAGCTTACAGTGAAATAGCAGGAGGAGCCCACTGTAGAAGGAATAAAAACAGCACTAAGGAAGATTAAGTCAGGGAAAGCAGTCGGCCCAAATGAGGTCACAGCAAATATGATCAAAGTGTTAGGTGAGTTAGGGAAGCAATGGCTTCTGAAGGGTACTCATAGCAGCATGTAGAGAAAGGTGTATCCCAGATGACTGGAGAACAAGCATACTATTGCCAGTGTACAAGAATGCTAAAATACTGAAAAGTAAGATGTACAAAACAGTGGTGTGACCGGTACTACTATATGGACGGTGAAGGCAGAGCACATGAGGAGCCTCAAGGTGATGGAGATGATGTGCCTGAGAAGGGTAGTTGAGTAGATGGTAAAGTAACTCCAACTGCATAGAAGGTCAGGGAGAGCAGATTACAATGGTTTGGGCATGTGTGCAGGAAAGCTGGAGACAATCTGGTGAAGATTATTTGGGATAGTCAGGAAAAAGGCATGGGGAAACAAGGGCATCCAGGAAAGAGATGGACAGATTCTGTACGAGAATTGCAATAATCAGGCATGACTGTTGAAGAAGGTAGGACTGGGACACTGAACTGAGAGAAGGCAATGGTTAACACAACTCCCTGACCCCATGCAGAAAATGGGAAAAAGGGGGTTGTTGATGATGACGACGATGATAAATTCGTATGAGAGGGATCATATTATAAGCACTCATAGAAGAACCATCGGAATGATGCTGGAGTTTGGTTATTTGGCTTGCTGGATTACCTTAGCCATCATAGAAAATGGAGGAAAGGCACAGGAATCCAGGATAACATCTCCGGGTGACAGTACCCCTGGGGCATTTCCCCAGTAGTAGGATGAGGTAACTGGAATTGCTACACATGGTGTTGCTTGGGAAGGAAGACAAGTTACAGCTACTGCGGTAGTGAGGGACCACTAGTGTGGCATTAGCAAACCAAGGGCTTAACTTACCTGCAGGTGGGTTGGGTTCCCTGGAATTTAACTTGCTATCAGAAAATGGTTGATTTCTAGACACAGAGGACAGGCATGGGTTTCCCCTTGCTTGTTCACAAGCCATACTGCTGCCATGTTTTCAGTGTATAGTTATCACATCATTGATCAGAAAGTCTGGAAAATCTTGGAAGATGACTGCCCTCATCTCCAGAATACTGATGTGAAGACTAGTCTGTATGTATGTGACCAAGCACCTTGAACAGTCTGCTTTTGACAGTGCCCTAGCTGTGGGGCCACTGCCTCATATGAAATTGGATAGATACATCCACAATTACAGAAGAGACTATCAAACTATGGAAACATTTACTTGTTATGACATAGGCTCTGATATCTGAAACTGTCGTATAGTGTCCACTGTAACACTCTCATGTAATATCTGGTGAAAGCTAACAAGGGTATAACCAGAGTTCTTTCTACAGGAAGATAAGCTTTGCACATTGTTGTTGTGTCCAAACTGTAGCACATCAGTAGGGTAAGCTGAGATGCCACCCACTGCAACCTTGCAGTGTTCAGTGTCATTCCTAAGGACTGATGCAGGCCAAGCAGAGACTTCCAACCAGCGGTCAGACTGGGGAGAAAAGAGTTAAGAGCTAGTCATTCAAGTAGGGGAAAACTTTTTCCTCTTGCTGCCTCTGCTTTATTGCAACTACAGATATGTTCTCAGTGAAGACCCTGAGGGATGTGGTGAGACCAAATGGAAGAAATCTAAACTATCATTGACTGTCTTCAACTGAGAAGATAACACACCCCTTTGATCCCTTTGTTACTCTTGATGTAAAGATAGACATTTAAGCAGTCCAAAGAGCTCATCCGGTCTCCTCCACACAAGCAAGGAATGATCGACTGCACTGTAACCCTATGAAATGTTTCCTTTTTAAGTTGCCTTACTCTAAAACAGGTCCAACTTTTTTTGTTTTCTAGGCACAAAAAGAATCTGGAGTAATGCCTTAATCCTTTCTGGTCTGGTGGGACTTTCTGGATAGCTCCTTTTTGATAGCAGGTTGAATACATCTCTTCTTGCTGCAGTTTTTAAATGGGGTTATGCACTGAGCAAAGGTAAGGACTAGGTCTGTAGGAGTGTGGAAGGGGATTGTATAGGATGTGGATATTCTCTTCGTGCCCTAAGTGATAGCCAGCCATGTAAAAGGCAGAGGTATAAACAACCCCTGACTGTCTCCAGAATGGGATTTTAAATTTTAATGTTTGGGTATGAACACTGCACAAACAAGATAAATACAACCAAGCTGAAGACAGAACACGGAATGGTAAATACAACAAATTACTACAATAAGATAAAATTGTAAATAAATACAGTAAACAGTTGGGTAAGGCCTCAAGAATTCTGCTTCTGATCACCAGAAGGAATAGCACAACTATTCTGTAGTATCAGGTACCTCTGCTACTGCAGAATGACTCTACTGGAAATTATCATGGAAGTGTGGTTTCACTCAGATTGGTGAGTCTATGGCTGTAGTCTACACCAAAATTGTAAGTGATAAAGATACACTATACACCATACACTAACCTAAATAGTCTCCGATCTTCCAAATGCACCCAGATCCTAACCATTAAAGCCAATAATTCTGGTGGCGATGCCAACTCCATTGGCAAGCCATGGAACGCCCTCCCAATCTACCTCAGAAATACAACTTCTCACAAACAGTTCAAAAAGAACCTCAAAGTATATCTCAAGACACTATGGCTATGCCCATGTCCTGAACCTGATTAAGCAAATATTTCATACCTTCACACCAAATCTATCCAGTCCTCATCTCCTAATTCTTGTTCCATTATCAATTATCTTGAGATACTTTTTTACCAAAAATATAAGATGGTGACACTTGAACTTGATATACTCTATTAGTATATAATATTTCCATGTCATGTTTTACCTGATGATTGATCTCTGTCTCATTATACTCTATGTAAATGGACTTTTTAACTATTTATACTTTTGTGTAACTTGCATTTTTACAACCTGTATTTTTTATATAACTTGTTTTGATATTTTGTGTTTAAGATTATGATTGGAGCTTTTCTCCTCGGGCCTCTACTGAAAAAGGATATGCATCCAGTTGGACCAGCCCGGTTAACAAATGTAAAATAAAATAAATAATAAATAAATAAAGACTCTTTTGTGTCCTAGAAAAAGGGCATTGACAAAGTTGAAGCTTTATTCTGAAGAGGATTTTGTCCTGTTTCTCTGTGTTCATGAGGTGATGCAACTTCAAAACCAAAAAGGGGCAGGGCCTTGAAAGGATGAACTCATTAACATTCTGCTAGTGTCCTCTGTGAAGTCTATGGTTAGAACCGGACAAGCTGGTGTATAGTAATACCACACTCTGCAGTTCATGCCAAACCTGCATTCATGCTGTAGGCTACTCTTACCATGAGGCATGACAGAGATGACATGGTTGATAACTGTCCAAGTGGTTCATCCGTGAACTGATCCACTGACTGGTCCACCTCATCAATAAAACTTCAATGAAACTCTATCACACCTGGAAAATCATTGTTGACCCTCAGGGAGAACATGACTCCTTATCAAGAAGTTGAACCAGGGGCCTTTGAAGAGCTAAAGTCCTTTTAATGGTTGCTACTGCAACGACAGTATAATGTTTAGGAATTTCCAAGCAGAAATTCCAATATTTACAAGTGCAGAACACACTGTTTTGTTTCCTTGGAAATGGAGCCATACTGAGTTTTCCCAAGCCACCTTGGCAGCATCCTGTAACTTGAGTACCAAAGGGAAATCACCCAAAGAGATTGCTGAGTGGACTGAAATGCCTGCTGCAATACTGTTTGCATGGAAGATTACTAGGTCAGTGGCCACTCTCTATCCTTTTGCCGCACTATCTCCAAAACTTCCTCAAACTTAGGGTCACTCAGAGGAAGGTGAATGGCATCCTCCTCAGGTTCAAATATATAAATACTGATTGCATAAATATGAGACCTTGGAGCTTTTCTCCCCCAGCCTCAGCTGAAAAACGGCACCTATTCCCAGTCAGACTTTCTTGTTAAACAAATGTCAATAAATAAATAAAATAAATAAATGTTAGGGAGACAGTTAATAAGAGCACATGTGTTTTCTCTTGCAATCTGCAGAGACAGAGTCCCAAGATGAAGAAGCAGATTTTAGGGTCTGTCCTGCTACATGATAAGTGATACAGTTAGGAGCTCAAGAAGCAGCTCATCTGATGGCCGTGTTTGTGCTGACATCTAAGGGGAGCAGATGCTGTAATTAGCCATTGCTAGGATGATGGGAACATTTAAGTCAAAGCTGGCATTAAATACAAGCCTGGCACTTAAGCTTACCTCAACAGTATTAAAATATACAGGTCTGGCATTATGCATGGTCCCAACGTGTCAACCTCCAGATTCAGCATCAGCAAAGTTATTTTTAGTAGATTTGGCATTGAAGCCATCAACACTGGCAGCTTAGCTACTTACAGCTGACTTGTCAATGAAGAACACTGCAATCCCAAGAACAGCCTCATAGATGGCACCAATAAATTTTCAGACATCATGACTATGCAAGTCAATTTTGGCAACTTTAAAACTAGTGCTGCAATCATGGACATCAGTTAGAATTAGTATGAAGTCCTACAGAAGGGACAAGGAATAGAAAACAGTCCCCTTATCTAACATGGAAGCAGAAGGTGATACGAACACAGACAGCTTTTTTTTTTCTTTTTCAGCATTCACAAATTTGTCATAATCAAAATTGGACAAATATAAATAAGAAATGCCAAGCAGATTTTGGTCTAGACTTAACATTTGAGAAAATTCCCTGTAAGCTAACACAGTTAAGTTTTTTTTTTGTGGCATCTTCCACTTCCCGGCCAATTGATCCATTCATTTCTAGTCACCAAGGTTAGAGTCACCAGAAGGGGCTGTCATCCAGACAGTTATTAAAGATGGCTCAAATTTTCTTATTTTCTCCCTGGCCCTAATTTGCATGCATCTAGCTAGTTTAGCTAGTTGTCAGAGAGAGAGAAAGGAGGGGTACACAATGGGCTATCTATGGAGGACACCCCTCCCTTTTGCAAGGAATATTCCCTCCAAGCAGCTCTTCCCTTCTCCTCACAGCCAGAGTGGTGGTCTCTCCTGCTTTCACTAGGGAGATAACACTATCCACTGTGGCCCTGAGTCTACACAAACTACTTTCAATCCTCTAGGTGAGTGGGCCATGCCTTTTTCTCATCCCCCTTTATTTGAATTCCCGGTCATTTAGATTACAGTCAGGGCTCCATCTTTCTTCTCCACTGAGCCTGGAAGACATGAGCTTTGATTAGTGGAAGGCTTACTCTCACCAACTTGTAAAACAATTTTGGGAGCAACTTTTTCTATTCTCTTTTGAGATGGTGGCCCAGACAGGAAGGCCTAGGTCTGGTAGACGGGGTCTATATTACCATGTCGACAGGGCTGTTCATTGAACACCCTTACATTGACACAGGCACACTGAAATACCTAAATGTCAAATGGCCACAAAACAATTTTTTTCCCCAGGGGAAAAAAAAATCGCCGGGCCAACAAAAAATAAAACAAACCGAAAGGCACACTGAAATGGGGGGCCGTGCCCCCCATAATCCCCCCTACTTAAATATACCAACTCCAAGATCTTCCTACAGTGGAGGAAATGACAAATTCCTGGCAAAGGCCCAGCAATTTTTTCCCCTGGGAAAAAAATCGATTTTGTGGCCATTCGACATTTTGTATTTTGGTGTACTGTCGACATGGTAATACAGACCCTGCTAGATGTGGGAGGCCTGCATTTGTATTTGGGAGGCCTAAGGGAATCTGAATGAATGAATGTGAAAGTGCTTGTGTTTACAGGCAACAGATGACAAAGCTTTCATCTGCAATTTCAAAACATTAGGCTGGGCTGAGACTCTTTCTGTACATAGAGAGGATTAACATTGACTTACAGTCTTGAAGGTTATTGGAGTGGAAGGTCTGGCAGATTTAGCATTTATGAATATAGTCTAGGGTCTCTCAGGCAAGTTAAGTACTGTTTATGCATTGCCTTTGCTGGGATTTTATGCTCACACTTGCACTTACTGAATGCTATTTGTATGAAAAACACAGTGAAAGTCAAAATTAAACTAACCAGAGTTTATCAGTAAGCAACTACTGTAAGAAAGGGCAAAAAAACACCAAAAGAAGGCATGGAGAAGATAATAATAAACTGGAGAAAAATCTCCACAAAAAGAGAAGGGGAACAAGCCAAACCCCGAAAAGACATTAAAACCTGACGATTGACAAAGTAAATATTGCGACTGTACACTCAGTTTTGAGGCAAATTTTACAACAAACCAATTAAGTAGTTTGGGGGCCATTTCTCAGATGCATGTACACTGAACTGCAGCAAAAAATCTGGTGAGGAAGGCTCTTTGTGGTGCATTATGAGGCAGAGGGGGTGGAAAATTGTCGCCAGTTCAGTCATCTGGTGATACTATTTTTTTATAACATCCAAATTCTAACATATTGGCTACAAGTTCTGAGTCACATGCCCTGTACAAGCACGCAATAAAGATTCACTCATCATTACTAGTATCCATTTTTTTCTAACTTTTTATGATCCATAAAAGTGGGCCAGATTTGACCATTAGATCACATTTATTCTTGCCATTAGCACTAAAACGTTCCTATTCTTAGTATTCAGGACTCAGTGGATGATTTAAGGAAATTGGACCCACACAAGAGATGCCCACACAAAAAAAAAAAGATCTGGCACCTTCAACCTCCAGGGACTTAGAAGATCCAGGTCCCATAAAAGTGGGCTCCTCTAGTTATTTTGCAGTTTTCTGTTTCCTAAAAACTATTTAAAAAACTCTGTATTACTGTGTTCCAACTTTGTATAACAGATGAAATACATATACTTCATATGGAAATGAATTACCTTTGTAAACCAAAGGGTGAAGGTCAGCCTCTGGAGAAGAAATCATCTTGCAAAGGGCTACAACTGAGAGGGTCTGGTATACAGAACAGTTAATACCATCCAGTCCTGAGCCAACTACAAGGATCAATCTGATTGCCCTCCTTATATCAACCAATGAATCCCACAGGTATTCCGAAGCCCTATTGTTGAACTTATACAACAGCCTCAGTTAAGGTGTTCTTATTACTGATTTTATAGAGTCTGCAATTGATAATCACAAGGACAGGCACTTAGGAAGCCAACCACATACACAGCAGGATAAAAACTGGTTTAATATCCAAAATGAAGCACCAATCCACAAAGAATACATATAAGCAGTAGTCTACATACTATTACATAGTAACCAGATTTTATCCTGCTGTGTGTGTGGATGGTCCTTCCTAAGTGCCTGTCCTTTTTCTGTTTTTTAAAAGTCTGTAATTGATGACAGCGCTCAACCTAATGAATCAAGGAAATCTTTTAATGGCTGATCATTTGGCTTTTACTTAGAATCTCCTGCGATTTTTATTGGCTGTTTTTTTGGATTTCATACTTTTATCACATACACAGAATTACGTTTATGCTACTCACTGCTTATCCTGTTTTGGTGTTCTTCAGTTAGTCCTGAGCAGTGCACTTGTTCCCCAAGAGATTTGGGTAAGTAACACTTGGTGTTTGCTCCACACTACAGCTGATCTGTGAAATGGAAGATCTTAAACACTTCATTACCACAGGACAGTTCTGCTGATTCTCTCCCTGTTTTTGCTAGGTGGTGAATCCTAACCACTTTAACTCTACAGGATATTAATTAAATAAGCTATTACACCCTGGGCTGTACCCAATGTTCCACTATTAATATTCCAAATTTCTGAAGCTCACAAAATCTGCAAGCAACTTCTCTAGGACCTAACTGTAAATTCTTACAGCTTACAAGTCACATTGTCCTGAACTGTATGTAAATGCTTCTCCCAAGAAAAAAAATGTTCTGGGACTAGGTAAGCCATATTTTTTCATCTGCATAAAGGGACAAGCTCACTTAATTATTTTATTTATTTTATTTTACATTTGTTGACCGGGCTAGTCTAACTGGATAAATTTCCATTTTCAGTAGAGGCCCAGGGAGATAAGCTCCGCTAAACAGATAATAGCAACATCAGGTACAATACAATTTTAAGACTAGAATGCAATTTTACATAGCAGCTTAGTAATCTTGTAACTTACATATTTAAAAGAAAGCAAGCAAGTATTTATGAGGTGGAGACATGATTGATACAGTAGAAAGCTTGCAATGCAAGTTCATACTCTGTAGAGGTTCCGAAGAAAGACTAAGTTAAAAACAGACCTTAAGTAATTTACAGATCATTCTCTCTGAGGTTCATGAAAGAGGTAGAGATAGTGCACTAATAGTGAGATAAGTATACAGTGGACATAGCAGGAAGAGCATTATTAGTCTGGGTTAATACATGGGCATAGCCAGTGCGTTTTAAGGTATTCTTTAAGTTCCTTTTTGAAAAGTAATGTTGAAGAGAGAGATGAGAGTTCAGTGGGAAGTAGGTTCCAGGCTTTCCCCACAGTGTTAGAGAACAGTGAGTCCCCTGCCTTATTGTTGGATTTATGTATGGATACTAGTAATGTATTTGCTGAACGTAGGGTTGTAAGATATTTGTAGGGGGTCATAAGGCTAGTGAGTATTGGGAGTATTACTAGGATGATAAAGGGTCTTGTGGGTGATAGTAAGTTGGTGAAATTGAAGCTGATTATGCAGTTCCAGCCATCCTAGCTGTTTTAGATTATGACAATGGTGGGTTCTAAAAGGGGAGTCAGTGGCAAATCTGGCAATGTTATTATAGGAGGTTGCCAGTTTGTTGAGGTTGTTTTTCGACAGATTGGTATAAATGGGTGAGGCATAGAGGAGGGTGGAGATAAGATGGGTTTGGGCAATAGTAGTTCTAGCTATTGGAATAAGGAAGTGTTTAATATTGTAAAGGGAGCCTAGTTTTCTGTTAACTGATTTTACTGTAGTTTTGATGTGTGTGTTGAAGTTCAGGTTGTGGCCAATTATTACTCCTAAGAGTTTGGTAGTTGGGTCAAGAGATTTGACAGTGCCATTATTAGACATGAGTGTGAAGTCTATTAGTGAGGACTTTTGTGTAGGAATGAAGAGCAGTAATTTTGCTTTTTGAGGATTCAGGAGGAGGCAGCACTGTAGGAACCAGTTTTCTACGATATTAAACACTCTGGGTGAGGGACTGGAGTTCAGATGAAGAAGTGGCAGAACATATTAATGTGGAATCTGCATATTGTATGCAGGTAGCTTCAGGAATTATTATATTTAGATCGTTGATAAACATTGAGAATAGGAGAGGGTCCAAAATAGGGCCTTGAGAAACACCAAGGGTAATAGGGAGATGTGTGGGTAGATTATTTTCCCAAAGCACAGCCGGTTGCCTATTTTCTAAGTAGGACTTGAACCACTGTAATGCCTGTGTATCTAGTGAGAGGGATTTAAGTATATTCATAAGAAGCTGATGGTTAACCATATCGAAGGCTTTTGAGAGGTCAATAAAGACTGCAGAGGACAGAGTATTGTTATTACGATATTTGCTAATGCAGTCAGAAAAGGATAGGAGGGCAGTGGTAGTGCTATGGAATGGCCTAAAACCATGCTGACAGCTAGTAAGTTGTTTTGGAGTAGGTGATCAAGTAGACGGTGGATGCATTTTTTCATGATTTTTGCTAAAGGAGAGAGTAAGGCTATTGGGTCAAAGTTTGAGAGTTCAGTTGAGTTACCGCCCTTATGTAGTGGGATAATATGGGAGATTTTCCAGATAGATGGGATGGTTCCTTCAGTAATGGTTCTATTTATTAGGATGGAAATGGGATAGGCTAGAACTTTTGCTGCTATTTGCAGATATTCAGCTGGAAGAAGATCAGCAGAGGGAGTGCATGGCTTGAGTTTTTGAAGGGTGCAGATGAGGGATGTTGGAACTGGTTGTAAATGGAATGAGAGAATTAAGCTAGTTGTGGTGGAAGGCAAGCTTGTATTAACAGGAGGTAGGAAATTAGCTAGAGATTGGATGGCATCAGTAAAGAAGGTATTAAAGGCATCAGCAATATGCTTGGGATTGTCATAGGTGGTGCCTGATGGGGTTGGTGTTTTGGAGTGCCCTGGATGTAGGTGTCTATTAATACCTGTCCAGAGCTTTTGTGGTTTGTGTTGGACAGTTTGCTGGAGTTGAAAGTAAGTTTTTTTTATCAAGAAGTATTGATTTTTTAGTAGCATTTCTCAGCTGCCTAAATTTCTGATGACCTATTGGGTTTTTAGTAGTTCTCCATTTGGACCAGCTTTTATTTCTTAGTAGGATTTTTTGCCTTGTCTCTTTTGTGAGCCAAGGAGCAGTTTTAGTCCTGTTGCTAATAGAGTGAGTAGGGGCATGATAGTCCAGGATATGTAAAAATTTGGTGTTAAAGTAAGTCACTGCTTCCTCTAGTTGGAGGTGTTTTAGGGGTGACCAGTCACATGCCTTAAGTTCAGTTTGGAAGCTTTCTGGGTTCAAATTTCTGTTGTACCGAGTAGTTCTGTAAATGGTAGGGTTGGGAATATTGATCTTTTTTCTAATAATATAGGTTAGTGAGTGGTCACTAATATCATCAGGAAGGGTACCTGCTTTACATGTAAGGGAATGACTGTTTATTAGGATCCAGTCTAAGGTGCTTTCTTTGTTGTTGGGTTTATGGATCCTGGTGGGGGTGGTGATAGTTTGGGAAAAACCATATAGGTTTATATGGGTAGTTGGCTTGGTTGAAGTACAGCTATTCCAGACTATATTAAAGTTGCCCAGCACTATGATTTCTTGAGGGTAGCAAGTAGAGAGCCAGCTAAGAATATTTTCAAGGGTGTTGATGTTATTACCAGGGGGAAGGTAGCAGCATATTATACAGATGGATTTGCAGGTATTAATCTGAAGTTTAGAGATAAGACTTTCAGCGTTACTATGTGAAGGTAATTGCGCATCTAATGGAGTAAGTTGTAGCCCTGATTTGTATAATACTGCCACCCCTCCACCCTTTTTGGTTTTACGGTCTA
Organism: Protopterus annectens; assembly: GCF_019279795.1. Taxonomy (NCBI): domain Eukaryota; kingdom Metazoa; phylum Chordata; order Ceratodontiformes; family Protopteridae; genus Protopterus; species Protopterus annectens. The sequence continues at coordinate 839,961,855 of NC_056739.1, forward strand.
TTCTCAAAATATTGTATCAAGGTAGGGTAATTTCATTGTCCTGGGTAGCAGGTTTTAGCCATGTTTCGGTTAGACATAGGATATCAAAAGAATGTACAAATAAGAGAGCATGAAGTTAGGTGATTTTATTGTTTAAGCTCTGTATGTTGAGGTGTGCTATAAAGAGAGAATTAGGAGTCCTTGTGGGGGTGTAAGAGGTAGAGGGATTAGGTCTATGGGGGCCAGTGGTGACATTATTATTTATTCTCAGATACACCAATAAGTAAAGTGCAACAACCAGTATTTAAAAAGGAGGGTTAGCAATTAAGAGCTCTGTTCTTCTTCAGTTTAAGGGCAGTGTTTAGGGCTGTATGTTCAAAGAGAGTTTAAATGAATGCCACTTCTGTCATAAGTCCATTCTACAGAGAAAGGCATTTAGTAAGAATCATCCCATTTTGGGATGAACTGTTACATACAGTGGAAATGAAACAGTAACAGGGATTGGATGGTATTAACTGTTCTGGATACCAGACCCTCTCAGCTGTAGTCCTTTGTACGATGATTTCCTCTACAGAGGTTGACCTTTATCCCTTTGTTTTACAAAAGTAATTCATTTTCATGTGAAGTATACTTATTTCATCTGTTATACAAAGTTGAAACACAGTAATACAGTACAGAGTTTTTTTTAAATAGTTTTTGGGAGCTTTCAACCTCTTAGCAAAAATCATCTGGACAAAGCCAAAAATAATTGAGGGACAAAGCCCCCAAAATAGGTAAAATTTTAAATATTACTGCTATAAACTTATAAATCTGCAAGAATAAAAGGTCTTGCGTTACAGTGCATTTTATAAAGGGTATGCTATCTGAAACTCAAATGCCTGTCATTGTTTAGTGAATTCATTCCTCACTGATTTGCCACAAAAATCCAGACAATCACAAATTTTATGAAGAACAAACCAAAAATATGAGGCAAAAATCTGGACAGTTGAGAGGTATGAGTTACAGAACTGTGAAAGTCTTCCACAGGAAGAAAACACAGCAAAGCCATTCCCTAGAGGAAGTCTTGCAAAAACTATTTTAAGTAGCTGTTTAACTTTATTAACGTAGCACAGCACTGACATGTGGAAGCAAAAGTGACCTCCATGAGGGAATGATAAACACAGCAAGTATACATGCTAAAGGGGCTTTACAGTGGTCTGCTGTATAAAAATGTGATCGGTCGAAGTACTGACATGAAATATACTGGTGTTACATGCTCAGAAATGAAATTAGTGGTGGACAAACTACAACACTTAAAGGTCTAGCTAGATAACTTGGAAAACTCACCATGTGAAATTAGTTGAAAGATTTGACTATCTCCATAATGGGTCTCTTGAATTACACAGACATATGGCCTAACTACCACGTTTTTACTGAAGCAGTCTGTTTGGCTAACTGCAGTTTTCTCTTTTGTCTCATCTTGGTTTTACTTGCATCATAACTACGAGAAATATTCTTCATTCCCTGAATAACATTTTAGTTGGTCAATTTTAGTAGTGTACTGTTCTTCTAGTAAAGGAGACACTGACAACATGGCAGCAGTCTTTAAACATAGTATGACCATTGTCTAGTATTTCTCTCTTTTACCCTCTGTTAATACTTTAGCAGTGACCTAAGACTATATAAGAGGAAACATCCTCCTGCTCAGCACACTACCACCATCTTAAGTGAAGTCAAGTACTCCATCTGTGGCTGTTGGGGATAAACTCGTGCTCAAGAGCCAATGGTGATAGGCCTATGAGAAGTGCTAACCAATAAGCAATTCTGGGGAGCAGTACCAGGTGTTTGTCCCAACCTTCCCTCAATAAAATGGCCAGAGCATACTCACCATCGGCTTGTGGCCAAGAAGCAGTCCATTAAGTCTCCTGTGTGGTTCTAGCTATAATACTATGGATGGAAGATGCTTCTACCCAGTCACCCAACAATCTCACACAACTCAAGGGCAGGTTGAGAAAGGTTGACTGAGTCTTCCTGCACTACTAGGGCCCAAAGGACTTACACTGATGCTGGGGATGCATCAGCTGCTTCATGACACGTGGGACATGTCCTCACTAGTGTGGAAGGCTCCGACACAATATGGCTTGATGATAGCCCCATGCAGGTCTCTCCTATCCCATTTGCTATCTCACATTAGTGCTCTCCATGACATTACAATCCTGTACCTTGACATCTGGATCTCATCCAACTGTGATCCTTAACTAATCAATAGAGAGAGAGAGAGAGAGAGAGAGAGGACATCAGTGTTGATTCCAGCTCTTTAAGTGGAGTAAGAGCTGAAAGTCTTGTGATTCTTAGGTATTGAATGTAGGAACTTCTGGAAGGTGCATACAAGGCTTGATATCCAAAATATGCAAGTAACATTAAGGGCTAGATTACTGTAGAAGCTCCTAGTCCAGTGGCAAATGCTACAGTATGTCCCAGCAGGTGAAATAATTCCCTCAAGCACGGCGAAAAGAAAAAGGACACAGCATGGTTGATGACAGCAGAACAGAAATCAACAGTTACCAAGAACAGGGACTTCCAAGATGAATGCATACTGATCTCCCAGTGTGAAAACCACAAACAAAAACATTCATTTGGCTAAATTCAGTTACTGGTTAGCTGCTACATTGCCTGGATATCAGCAAAGAACAACTCTGTAGAAAATCAACTAGAAAAGAAGACTGGTGGGGAAGACCTTTGCAGCTGTTCAGCAAAACGTTGTTCAGGTTTTAGCTTCAGTAGAGGGCATGGCTTCCAGTAATTCAGAGGAAAAAACTATTCAAATGCACACACAATAGAATAATATATATAATCAAATTACAAAAGACTGGAAAGAAGAGAAGAAGCTTTAAGTAACTATTCAGATGAGGTGATAAAACTGCAGAAATCAGATGCTGAAATGAAGGAAAGCTTGCCTGAATATGAAACTTCTCAACAAATGTTTAAAAAATATTAGAACTAGAAGGCAACATGCAGAGAAAACTTGATATTTTCTACTGTACTATAGAAACTGGAAGAAACAGACCATTAATTTTATGAAGATACAAATAAGCAACTGGACTGGTATTCCACATTTATTAATTGAAAGAGCACACCATGTGTATGCTGCAAATGTGGTCATGAGAAAGAAGCCCAGACCTGTAGTAGTAAAGATGTACTCATATCAGCAGAAGTAACTGCTTCTGACAACATTTGTGGTAGATGGGTAAAGTATTAGCAACAAGGGACTCCAAAATGTTTATGGAAATGATTATTCAATGTACACCACGAAGAAGAGAAGCATGTTTATCCCTGCAATTAGGAGGTGATGAGAGACAGGTGTGAGATTTGAGCTTCCATATCTCCAGCTTTTTTCAAAAAGTTTTTTTTTTTTACTTGAAGGATCAAAGACATTTTTGGATCCACAACATGTGAAGGAGGAAATAAAAAATATACCTAGCAAAAAGTGAGCCAGCAAATTAAAGAGGATTTTGCTTCTTATTCCTCTGACAATGGCACAGCCCATATACAGAGTGTGATGATGAAACTTTTCAGTGTTCCAGAATAAATGATTGACAGAAAATATCCCAGGAGTTGACTAGAAAAACTAGGAGTACCTTAGACTTGAACCAGAGACCAGTGCTGGGTGGTCAAGAAAAGGCGGCTAGCAAGAATGTGAAAGTAGGAAATACACAGAACTGCAAAATGTCATTACCATAAGATGCAGTTAGGACTTGAGAACTTTGATTTTGAATTAAGTTGGGGAAAGGAATTTGAAGTCTGTGGTCTGTGTTAAACTGGTGGGAAGAGTCTAAAGTATAATTTCCACTTTGACAGTGTTTAGAAGGATAATGAAGGCAGTAAAGATGTAATTGTAAGTAAAAAAAAAAATTCTTAGTAATATATATATATATATATATATATATATATATATATATAAAATACATTTCTTAAAGTTCATATTACATTGTATACTAATTATTTACAGTAAGCAGAGGTACTTTAAAAAAGAGGGTAATTTTATCCGTTACTGCTGAGAATGCTAGTGATGTTAAAGTAATAAAGTACATTTTCTTACTGGGATTTATACTGTAACAAGATAAAGGTTAGATATACGTAGTATAATATTGTGATTTTGGACTAGTATGGGGAAGAGGCTTAAGCGAATCGAACCCATGTTTGTATTAACTCATGATGGTTGCCCTGGTCCTATGCATATAGGTGGAAGTGTACACTAAAATCATATAAAATGATAGCTCTTCTCAAATACTGGAAAACTGTGTAATGCAGCTGCAAAACCATTAGCTTGTTTATTTTTTAATCTAGCAAAGCTCTGCAGCTGCAGACAAACTGTCTGGAGGCACAGGAAATGAATCAAGAAATGGCAGAACCACGATCTTCAGTGATAATGACACTAAAGGGACTATAAACTGATATATTCCTAGCAGCATTAATCACTTCAGTGAAAACAAAAACACACAATCTAGTCTGTTTTATTTAACAGTAGCTACTACATTCTTTCTTAAGCCTAAAAAATAGTTAACTGAGAGTATGCAAGTTATTTTTCACATATGGGAACAAGTTGAAATGTGACAAAAATGGATGGTGTTAGAGGAGGAGAGAACACAGGTTCTAACACATATTTTCAGCAAGATTAAACTTAACTTTAGAATGGGTACAGCCTGTGTGTGTAGCTATCTATTTAAGGCAACTGTCCATATATGGGGAGGTAACTCCCCTTTTTGGAAAGTGTATATATCTGTGTATGTCTGGTGTGAGTTAAAAAGGGTTGGGGTTTAAAAATGAAAAAGTGCATAGCGTTTTTAATTGTTTTTTTTACTGAAGAAGTCTGGGAAAATGTGACATGGTTTAAAACAGAGATGAGAAGCTGCAATCACATATAAGATCAGCCTACCAAACATTAATATGTGCATTTAACTTGCAATCTGGAAACAAACATTCAAAAAAACTGGCAGGTAGAATAAATAGCAAAGAGTACTGATTTACATTAAGTTGTGCAGAGTACAAAAAGCAATGTTATAGCAGACGCACTTAGAAATGAGCATGTGAATTTGGCAAAGAAAGGATTTCAGAATAGTTATTCAGCAGAGTATCATAGACAAAAGAAAAAAGGGGGTAGTAATAATACTGAGAGAAAAAGGGTTCCACTGACAAAAGAAAAGACAGACACAGAATGTAGATACATTCCAACTAAAACTACTATTAAAGAACTTAAAAAGATTATGGAGAACTGTTATTATTCATGGGTAGGGGCTGGAACCATATGTGAGTGACGATACATCAGGGGGACCTAGAAGGGAAAATATGACAAAATAGGGTAGATTTCTGCAAAAATGGAGCATTTCTCCCCGGGCCTCCGCTGAAAACAGGATCTGTGGAACCTAGTCGGACATTCCCGGTCAACAAATGTTAAATAAAAAAATAAAATAAATAAAATAAAAATGTATGAGAATATGTATGATATAGGAGAATATTAGGACTGTAGTAGCAAGAAAACACACACAATTTACATATCATTCCCCAAGGTTCAATAACTGAGTTAGACTGGACATAAATGATATTCCACAGGAGCATGGGTAATTAACTGAACGTTTTGAAATGGATAAATAACTATTTCTAACCATGTGCCAGTAAAGACTAAAACAAAGATGCATGATAATCAAGATGGAATGAGACACTGGTATCTTCCTATTTACCTTACATATTAAAAACAGAGGAATACATACTGCAAATGATTAAAGAGTTGCCAGGGAACATATACATTTATTGAAAAGGGGATAGCAGAGAAGTGGGACAAAATTTAAATGGAATTTAAAAATATGGTAGAATTGAGAGAGAATGAGATATGGGAAAAAAGTAATAGGACTGATTTAGAGAGGTTATCAAAGGTTAAAGTACTGCAACTGAAAGAGAATTTCATGGAATAATAATACTAGTAATCATAATAATAATAACAGCAACTGTAGAGTGCTAAAGGGAAAATAAAGGAGTATTAGGATAACATATGCGAGTTTAGAAAGGTTGCTGTTAAAGTATTTTTTGACAACAACCGTCTTGTGAGATACATGCCGTTTGGCACCTACAACAATTGGAAAGCCCACAGAAATACCTCACTAAGATGATTACTGGCCTCAAACAGATGCCATACGAAGACTGCCTCAAAAAACTTCAGCTCTACTCTGACACACATTGCCTATTCAGTGGCAATCTCTGCCTAACATACAAAGCTATGTCAAACCCAGAGCTGTTGGACATGCTACACTTAAAGAAATCCCAATCTCTCCGAACCACATGCTCCAGGGACCTAAACCTTATCACCACAATAAACAGAACATGCTGGAGTGACAAATTCCTGTCCCAGAGACTTCCCATACTCTAACAAACTACCCATTCATGTCAAGCAAAGCTCCTCTAAGAAAAATCTTGATGACTGGATGGGAAATAGAGAATTCACCACGGCGATCACTTCTGCGGTACTGCTTGACAGGGGCACAGGAAAATAATTTTCTTGGGTGGCGAATGCCAGGGAACCTTTTCGGCTAGGCTTATATAGGCCTCAGTGCCGATAGCCTAGTACCTACCTATGAACAACAACAACACAGCACAAAAAGTATTAGCATAAAGACTTAGGCAATATAAAATAGGAAAGGGTGTCACCAAATTTAAGGAGCCTATAAAGTACAGTTTTGTACCTACCATAAATGTAGATGTTCGAGTGCTAATACAGCTGCAGTAATCACATATGGGTTCTCTGCCATCAGGCGGTCCCTCAGTCGGCCGAATTCCAAAGTCTAGGTCCGGCGTCAATTGTTGTCGCTCTCCTTCCTGACGTCAGTGCGGCATGGGTATATAAGACACAGCCGACACCATTTTCTTCAGTCTTTCTAGCCCCAGATGTCAGGTGCCCCCAGAAGGAAGGCAATACATAAATTATATTTATATACATGCAATGCAATATAATCAAAAATCAGTAGTTGCCAGCAAATATACCATAGAAGGATAACCCAATCAGGTTGTATGAAGAGGGGTTAGGCCCTATGCCTTTACCAAGAGGGGAAGGAGGGAGGGAAACCTGTATTGCAGCTGTATTAGCACTCGAACATCTACATTTATGGTAGGTACAAAACTGTACTATGTTCATCGTGCATACAGCTGCAGTAATCACATATGGGTAGAATCCCAAAGCTACGCACAGGGTGGTAGGCACTAGGTGGAACTGGGCTGAGCCAGAATGCCCTGCAACACAGCAGTGGCAAAGCCTGCTCTAGTTTTGGAGTATAAAGGCAGATGGTAGTGTTTTGTGAAGGTATGCACAGAACTCCAAGTGGCTGTCACCAAAATATCTTTGGTAGGAACTCCTCTGAGGAAGGCTGTAGAGGTAGCTGTGGCCCTGGTGGAGTGGGATCTGATGCCTGTAGGGACAGATTTTCCATGATGGGTTAACCAGGGGTTTTTTTTTTGGAAAAAAAAATGGTTTTAAAAAAACTTGGTTTTTTTTTGGGGTTTTTACCAAAAAAAAAACCCTTTTTAAAAGCCTTTGGGGTTTATTTCCCCTTTGGGGTAACAATGGGAAATTTTTTTTTTTTAACCAAAAGGTTTTTTTGACCTTTATCCCTTTGTTTTACAAAAGTAATTCATTTTCATGTGAAGTAAACTTATTTCATCTGTTATACAAAGTTGAAACACAGTAATACAGTACAGAGTTTTTTTTAAATAGTTTTTGGGAGCTTTCAACCTCTTAGCAAAAAAACATCTGGACAAAGCCAAAAATAATTGAGGGACAAAGCCCCCAAAATAGGTACAATTTTAAATATTACTGCTATAAACTTATAAATCTGCAAGAATAAAAGGTCTTGCGTTACAGTGCATTTTATAAAGGGTATGCTATCTGAAACTCAAATGCCTGTCATTGTTTAGTGAATTCATTCCTCACTGATTTGCCACAAAAATCCAGACAATCACAAATTTTATGAAGAACAAACCAAAAATATGAGGCAAAAATCTGGACAGTTGAGAGGTATGAGTTACAGAACTGTGAAAGTCTTCCACAGGAAGAAAACACAGCAAAGCCATTCCCTAGAGGAAGTCTTGCAAAAACTATTTTAAGTAGCTGTTTAACTTTATTAACGTAGCACAGCACTGACATGTGGAAGCAAAAGTGACCTCCATGAGGGAATGATAAACACAGCAAGTATACATGCTAAAGGGGCTTTACAGTGGTCTGCTGTATAAAAATGTGATCAGTCGAAGTACTGACGTGAAATATACTGGTGTTACATGCTCAGAAATGAAATTAGTGGTGGACAAACTACAACACTTAAAGGCCTAGCTAGATAACTTGGAAAACTCACCATGTGAAATTAGTTGAAAGATTTGACTATCTCCATAATGGGTCTCTTGAATTACACAGACATACGGCCTAACTACCACATTTTTACTGAAGCAGTCTGTTTGGCTAACTGCAGTTTTCTCTTTTGTCTCATCTTGGTTTTACTTGCATCATAACTACGAGCAATATTCTTCATTCCCTGAATAACATTTTAGTTGGTCAATTTTAGTAGTGTACTGTTCTTCTAGTAAAGGAGACACTGACAACATGGCAGCAGTCTTTAAACATAGTATGACCATTGTCTAGTATTTCTCTCTTTTATCCTCTGTTAATACTTTAGCAGTGACCTAAGACTATATAAGAGGAAACATCCTCCTGCTCAGCACACTACCACCATCTTAAGTGAAGTCAAGTACTCCATCTGTGGCTGTTGGGGATAAACTCGTGCTCAAGAGCCAATGGTGATAGGCCTATGAGAAGTGCTAACCAATAAGCAATTCTGGGGAGCAGTACCAGGTGTCTGTCCCAACCTTCCCTCAATAAAATGGCCAGAGCATACTCACCATCGGCTTGTGGCCAAGAAGCAGTCCATTAAGTCTCCTGTGTGGTTCTAGCTATAATACTATGGATGGAAGATGCTTCTACCCAGTCACCCAACAATCTAACACAACTCAAGGGCAGGTTGAGAAAGGTTGACTGAGTCTTCCTGCACTACTAGGGCCCAAAGGACTTACACTGATGCTGGGGATGCATCAGCTGCTTCATGACACGTGGGACATGTCCTCACTAGTGTGGAAGGCTCCGACACAATATGGCTTGATGATAGCCCCATGCAGGTCTCTCCTATCCCATTTGCAATCTCACATTAGTGCTCTCCATGACATTACAATCCTGTACCTTGACATCTGGATCTCATCCAACTGTGATCCTTAACTAATCAATAGAGAGAGAGAGAGAGAGAGAGAGAGAGAGAGAGGACACCAGTGTTGATTCCAGCTCTTTAAGTGGAGTAAGAGCTGAAAGTCTTGTGATTCTTAAGTATTGAATGTAGGAACTTCTGGAAGGTGCATACAAGGCTTGATATCCAAAATATGCAAGTAACATTAAGGGCTAGATTACTGTAGAAGCTCCTAGTCCAGTGGCAAATGCTACAGTATGTCCCAGCAGGTGAAATAATTCCCTCAAGCACGGTGAAAAGAAAAAGGACACAGCACGGCTGATGACAGCAGAACAGAAATCAACAATTACCAAGAACAGGGACTTCCAAGATGAATGCATACTGATCTCCCAGTGTGAAAACTACAAACAAAAACATTCATTTGGCTAAATTCAGTTACTGGTTAGCTGCTACATTGCCTGGATATCAGCAAAGTACAACTCTGTAGAAAATCAACTAGAAAAGGAGACTGGTGGGGAAGACCTTTGCAGCTGTTCAGCAAAACATTGGTCAGGTTTTAGCTTCAGTAGAGGGCATGGCTTCCAGTAATTTAGAGGAAAAAACTATTCAAATGCACACACAATAGAAGAATATATATAATCAAATTACAAAAGACTGGAAAGAAGAGAAGAAGCTTTAAGTAACTATTCAGATGAGGTGATAAAAAGTACATTTTTGTACCTACCATAAATGTAGATGTCCGATAGGAATGCATCTGCAGTCCTTACAAATGGGTTGTCCTGTCGTCAGGCAGCCCTTCGGTCGGCCGGATTCCAAAGTCTGGGTCTGGCTTCGGCTGGTGTCACACTTCACCCGACGTCATCGCTGCAGTTTTTCGGGTATAAAGGCATCAGCCGACGCCATTTTCCTCAGTGTTTCTTGCCCCAGATGCCAGGTGCCCTCTTGGATGGCTAAATTTGGATAAATGCCAATGTTTCCAAATAGAAAAGAGCAAACACATAAAATAAGCATGTATGTACATATATACAAACAAATACACCATAATAGATCCCCCCCAAGCTAGCTGAGGAATGGCAAATACCCTAGGAGTACCTCAGAGGGGAAGGTGGGTGGGTAATCTGACTGCAGATGCATTCCTATCGGACATCTACATTTATGGTAGGTACAAAACTGTACTATGTCCTTCAAGGATGCATCTGCAGTCCTTACAAATGGGTAGAATACCATAGCTAAACAAGGGGAGGAGGAAAAGAGTAGAAATTATGGTGTAGCTAGGATCCCTTGCAAAACAGCAGTGGCAAAACCTGCTCGGGATCTAGAGTATAAAGGTAAATTGTAATGCTTGGCAAATGTATGCACGGAGGTCCAAGTAGCAGCCTCTATAATGTCCTTGGTAGCCACTCCTCGTAAGAAAGCTGTGGTAGTGGCTGTAGCCCTTGTGGAGTGAGGCCTGATGTTCTCTGGAGTTGCCTTTCCATGGTAGGAGTAACAAAATCTAATGCAATTTCCTATCCATTTGGAGATTGTCTGTTTTAAAATTGGCTTTCCTTCCTTTCCTGTGGCATATGCTACCAGAAGCTGGTCAGTTTTTCTATTGGACTTGGTCCTGTCCAGGTAGTAGCGTAATTGTCTATGCAAATCCAAGGTATGCAAGAGTCTTTCTCCCCTGTTCTGTGGGTTTGGGTAGAATGTAGGTAGGTGGATAGCCTGATTTAATGACACTCTGGATACCACCTTAGGCATAAATGTAGGATTTGTTCTCATGGACACTCTATCTTGATGGAAGATCAGGAAGGGTTGCACTGCCATTAGTGCCTGTAGTTCAGAGACCCTTCTTGCTGAAGTTATTGCCAGCAGGAAAGCAGTTTTCCAGGATAAGTATTGTAATTCTGCTGTTGCTGCTGGTTCGAAAGGAGGTAGTGTCAATTTTTCTAGCACAAAGTTCAAGTCCCATGCTGGCAATGGTCTTTTCCTGGGAGATTTTACATTTTTGATTCCTCTCAGGAACTGTCTGAGCAGAGGGTGAGAGAAGACAGGAGGATCCAAGCTGTATTCTGCTGAAATAGCTGATGCATGTATCTTGATGGAAGAATAGGACAGGCCTGAATGGAAGAGCTCTGCCAAGTACTCCAGGATGTTGGCTATGTTTACTAGTGTCACATCTTCTCCCTTTGCAGTACTCCAAATGAGATATCTTTTCCATTTTGCTGCATAATTCTTTCTTGTTGAAGGTCTACGAGCCTCCAGGATTATGTCTTTAACCCTTTGGGATAAATTTGGGTTAATTGCTGTCATGTAATGTTCCAGGCAGTTAGCTGCAGAGTTTTCAGGTTTGGATGCAGGATGTTGTAGTTGTTCTGTGTTAACAGTAATGGGATCAGGGGTAGTGTCCATATTTGTTCCCGAGACATGCTCCTCAGCAATGGATACCAATGTTGTCTTGGCCAGTCTGGAGCTATCAGAATGATCCTTGACGTTCCTCTTTGATCTTCAGAAGCACTTTGTGCATCAGAGGAAGTGGTGGGAATGCGTATGCTGTCAGGTTTTTTCCAACTGAAAGATAGGGAGTCCACCTTCCAAGCAAGTGGGTGGTACGTCCTTGTGCAGAATTTCTTTAGCTGGTGATTGAGTGGGGATGCAAACAAGTCTATTTGTGGTAATCCCCATTCTCTTGTGATGGCTTTGAAGATGTCCGGATGCAGCATCCATTCGTGGGCATCTGTGGTAGTTCTGCTTAATATGTCTGCTAGAGTGTTTTCTTCTCCGTACAAAATTGCTTGTAACTGAATGTTGTAGCTCAGAGCCACATCCCATAGGTCCAGAGCCAGCCGGCATAGAGGATATGAATGTGTGCCTCCCTGTTTGTTGATGTACCACATAACTGTGGTGTTGTCTGTCCTTATCATCAACTGACCTTCTTGGAGAAATGGTCTGAATGACTGGATTGCCAATTTTACTGCCAGCATTTCCTTTAGATTTATGTGTAGGCGTAGCTGGTCTTGAGTCCATAAGCCTTGTATGCACTTGCCCAGCATGTGTGCCCCCCAACCGAGGTCTGAGGCATCTGTCGTGATGGTTTGGCTTGGTTGACTGTTGCAGAAGGGTAATCCTGTGTTTGATTGACAGGCCTGAGCCCACCACAGGAACTCTTGCTTCAGGCATGGGATTATTGGAATTTTGGTTTCTAGGCTGTGCTTGTGTTGGGACCACAAATTCTTTAGGTACCACTGTAGTTTTCTCATATGCAGTCTGGCATGAGGGACCAGGATTATGCAGGATGCCATGAAGCCTAGGGCTTGCAGTACTTTTCTTGCAGTTAGATGGTTCTGCTTTGTTAATGCCAAGAAGTAGAGAGGTAGTTGCTCTTTCTTTTCTGCAGTTAGGAATGCCATTTGTTTTGATGTGTCCAGCTCTGCACCCAGAAAGGTTATTCTTTGGGATGGAATCAGCCTTGACTTTTTTATATTGACTGTATATCCCAGGGCTTGCAGCAGGTAAATGACTCTTTGTAAGTCTTCTGTTAGCTTGCTTTTGTTGTCCGCTTGTATCAGGCAGTCGTCCAGGTAGGGATAAATTTGGATCCCCTGAAGTCTGCAATGAGCAATTACTGATGCCAGGCATTTCGTGAACACTCTGGGTGCAGTAGATAAGCCAAAGGGCAATGCTGAAAATTGATAATGCTCTGATCCTGCAAGAAATCTGAGGTATCTTCTGCAAATTGGTCGTATGGGGACGTGCAGGTATGCCTCCTTGAGATCTAGAGTTACCAGCCAAGACTCCTTGCCCAGCATGGGAAGAAGCTGCTGTAGTGTCAGCATTTTGAATTTTGGAACAATGAGGAATGTGTTTAAAGCGGATAGGTCTAGAATGGGTCTCCATTTGTTTTCTTTCCTTGGTACCAGGAAGAGTTTGGAGTAAAATCCCTTTTCTTGCTCCATAGATGGTACCTTTTCCACAGCTCTCATTCTTAATAGCTGAGATATTTGCTTTAGAGCTTCTGCCCTTTGAGTAGGTGGTAGGTTTGGCATTCCTCTCTTTCCTGGTAGAGTATGGAAATGGAACCTGTAACCTTGGTCTATAGTTTGCAAAATCCATTTTTCCCTTGTGATGCAATGCCAGTTCTTTGAAAATAAAGTTAGCTTTCCGCCTAAGGGTGCTTCTAGTTGTTCCCTGGTAGGCGGTGCCACTGCCAAGTCACTGTGATTGAGTAGTTGTAGTGGTGGTGGCTGCGTCCGTGCCTCGCTGGTTGTTGCCTTGCCACTGGCGTCCCCTGTAGGTACCTCTGGATTGGTTTCTGCCTCTAGAACGCCTATTCCTGCCCCTTTGTGTCTTAGAGGAGTCCGGAAAGGACCAATTCTTGGAGGGCCAGTTCCTGCTAAACCTTGGAGGTTGAACCTGTAAGAAATCTTTCACTGTTTGTACAGATTTCGCCTTCTCTTCCATCTTTTTTAGTACCTGTTGTGCAGGTGAACCAAATAAATTGACCTTGTCCATGGGTGCATCCAAAAGCTTTGATTTGACATGGTCTGGTAATGCCTGTTCTTTCAACCATGCATGTCTCCTGATAACTGTGCCAGTCATGGCTGATCTAAAGGAAGCCTCCAGTGCATCATAGCCACATTTTAAAGAATGGTTACTAACCTGTTGTATGTTATGTACCATTTCCTGAACATATTTTTATCTAAAGATTCTTCAGAGGACAGCTTTTTAGTTAACTGGTCAAGCATAAACTCTTGATATTGAATCATGTGAAATTGGCAGTTCAAAGCCCTAGCTGACAAAGTAGCTGAAGTGTAAACTTTTTTACCCCATCTCTCTAAGGACCTGGATTCCCTTTCAGAGGGGAGGGGGTTTTTAGTAGAAGTAGCTGCTACAGCTTTAGGGCCCTGGGAGATAGTCTCTGGATCTGCAAAAGGAGCCTTGTATAAATGGTGGTGAGTGTCCGGGACCCTGTAGAACCTATCGGGCTTAGCAGGAGCCGGAGGTAATGAATCAGGAGCAGTGCAAGCATCATTAAATGCATCATCTACAACAGAAAGAAAGTACAGTTTTGTACCTACCATAAATGTAGATGTCCGAACAGGAATGCATCTGCAGTCCTTACAAATGGGTTGACCTGTCGTCAGGCAGCCCTTCGGTCGGCCGGATTCCAAAGTCTGGGTCTGGCCTCGGCTGGTGTCGCACTTCACCCGACGTCATAGCTGCAGTTCTTCGGGTATAAAGGCATCAGCCGACGCCATTTTCCTCAGTGTTTCTTGCCCCAGATGCCAGTTGCCCTCTTGGAAAGCTAAATTTTGGATAAATGCCAATGTTTCCAAATAGTAGAAGGCAAACACAAAAAATAAGCATGTATGTACATATATACAAACAAATACACCATAAGAGATCCCCCCCCCCAGCTAGCTATTAGATGGGCAAATACCCGAGGAATACCACAGAGGGGAAGGAGGGTGGGTAATCCTGACTGCAGATGCATTCCTGTTCGGACATCTACATTTATGGTAGGTACAAAACTGTACTATGTCCTTCAAGGATGCATCTGCAGTCCTTACAAATGGGTAGAATACCATAGCCAAACTAGGGGAGGAGGAAAAAGAAATTATGGTGTAGTTAGGATCCCTTGCAAAACAGCAGTGGCAAACCCTGCTCGGGATCTAGAGTATAAAGGTAAGTTATAATGCTTGGCAAATGTATGCACGGAGGTCCAAGTAGCAGCCTCTATAATGTCCTTGGTAGCCACTCCTCGTAAGAAAGCCGTGGTAGTGGCGGTAGCCCTTGTAGAATGAGGCCTTATGTTCTGTGGAGTTTGCTTTCCATGGTAGGAGTAACAGAATCTGATGCAATTTCCTATCCACTTGGAGATTGTCTGTTTTGAAATTGCTTTTCCTTCCCTTCCTGTTGCATATGCTACCAGAAGCTGGTCAGTTTTTCTATTGCCCTTGGTTCTGTCCAGGTAGTAGCGCAACTGTCTATGTACATCCAAAGTATGCAGCAGTCTTTCCCCCCTGTTCTGTGGATTGGGGAAGAAGGTAGGTAGGTAGGTGGATAGCCTGGTTTAAAGACACTCTGGATACCACCTTAGGCATAAATGTAGGATTTGTTCTCATGGACACTCTATCTTGATGGAAGATTAGGAAGGGTTGCACTGCCATTAAAGCCTGTAGCTCAGAAACCCTTCTTGCTGAGGTAATTGCCAGCAGAAAAGCAGTTTTCCAGGATAGGTGTTGAAGATCTGCTGTCGCTGCTGGTTCGAAAGGGGGGAGTGTCAATTTTTCTAGCACAAAGTTCAAGTCCCATGCTGGTAATGGTGGTTTCCTAGGAGGTTTTACATTTTTAATTCCTCTCAGAAACTGCCTGAGTAGAGGATGCGAGAAGACAGGAGGATCGAAGCTGTATTTTGCAGAAATAGCTGATGCATGTATCTTGATGGAGGAATAGGACAGGCCTGTATGGAAAAGCTCTGCCAAATACTCCAGGATGTTGGCAATGTCTACCTTTGACACATCTTTTCCCCTTTCAGTACTCCAAATGAGAAACCTTTCCATTTTCCTGCATAGTTCCTTCTTGTTGAGGGTCTGCGGGCCTCAAGGATAATGTCTTTAACCCTTTGGGATAAATCTGGGTTAGTTGCTCTTATGTAATGTTCCAGGCAGTCAGCTGCAGAGTTTTCAGGTTTGGATGCAGGGTGTTGTAGCCGCCTGAGTTAACAGCAAAGGAATCAGGGGTAGTGTCCACATTTTCCCCCCGAGACATGCTCCTCAGTAATGGGTACCAATGTTGTCTTGGCCAGTCTGGAGCTATCAGAATGATCCTTGGACGTTCCTCTTTGATTTTCAATAGCACCTTGTGCATCAAAGGAAGAGGTGGGAATGCATATGCTGTCAGGCCTTTCCAACTGAAGGATAGAGAATCCACCTTCCAAGCAAGTGGGTGGTACGTCCTTGTGCAGAATTTCTTGAGCTGGTGATTGAGTGGGGATGCGAATAGGTCTATTTGTGGTAGTCCCCATTTCCTTGTGATGACCTTGAAGATGTCCGGGTGTAGCATCCATTCGTGAGCATCCGTGGTAGTTCTGCTTAATATGTCTGCTAGGATGTTTTCTTTTCCCGGTACAAAAATTGCTTGTAACTGAATGTTGTAGCTCAGAGCCATATTCCATAGGTCTAGTGCCATCCGGCATAGAGGGTATGAATGAGTGCCTCCCTGTTTGTTGATGTACCACATGACCGTGGTGTTGTCTGTCCTTATCATCAACTGCCCTTCTTGGAGGAATGGTCTGAAATTCTGGATTGCTAGTTTTACTGCCAGCATTTCCTTTTGATTTATGTGCAGGTGCAGCTGATCTGGAGTCCATAAGCCTTGTATGCACTTGTCCAGCATGTGGGCCCCCAACCGAGGTCTGAGGCGTCCGTTGTGATGGTTTGGCTTGGTTGAATGCTGTGGAAGGGCAAACCTGGGTTTGACTGGCATGCCTGGGCCCACCATAGGAACTCTTGTTTCAGGCATGGGATTAGTGGTATTTCGGTTTCTAGGCTGTGCCTGTGTTGAGACCATAAATTCTTCAGGTACCACTGTAGCTTTCTCATATGCAGTCTGGCATGAGGGACCAGGATTATGCAGGATGTCATGAAGCCCAAGGCCTGCAGTACTTTCCTTGCTGTTAGTTTGTTCTGCTTTGTTAATGCCAAGAAGTAGAGAGGAAGTTGTTCTTGTTTTCTGCAGTTAGGAATGCCATCTGTTTTACTGTGTCCAATACTGCACCTAAGAAGGTTATTCTTTGGGATGGTATCAGTCTTGATTTGTTTATATTGACTGTATATCCCAGGGCTTGCAGTAAGCAAATGACTCTTTGTAAGTCTTCTGTTAGCTTGTTTTTGTTGTCCGCTTGTATCAGGCAGTCGTCCAGGTATGGATATATTTGGATTCCTGAAGCCTGCAGTGAGCGATTACTGATGCCAGGCATTTCGTGAACACTCTGGGCACAGTAGATAAGCCAAAGGGCAATGCTGAGAATTGATAATGCTCTGATCCTGCAAGAAATCTGAGGTATCTTCTGCAAATTGGTCGTATGGGGACGTGCAGGTATGCCTCCTTGAGATCTAGAGTCACCAGCCAATACTCCTTGCCCAGCATGGGAAGAAGTTGCTGTAGGGTCAGCATTTTGAACTTTGGAACAATGATGAATGTGTTTAAAGCGGACAGGTCGAGAATAGGCCTCCAATTTTTCTCTTTTCTTGGTACCAGGAATAGTCTGGAGTAAAATCCCTTTCCTTGTTCCATAGATGGTACCCTTTCCACAGCTCTCATCTTTGCTAATTGAGCTATTTGTTTTACAGCTTCTGTCTTTTGGTTTGGAGGTAGGTTTGGCATTCCTCTTTTTCCTGGTAAAGTATGGAAATGAAACCTGTAGCTTTGGTCTATAGTTTGCAAAATCCACTTGTCTCTTGTGATGTAGTGCCAGTTTTTTGAAAATAAGGCTAACTTTCCGCCTAAGGGTGCTGCTATTTGTTCCCTGGTAGGCGGTGTCAGAGCCAAGTCACTGTGATTGTCCTGTTGCAGTGGTAGTAGTTGTGTCTGTGCCTCGCTGGTTGTTACCTTGCCACTGGCGTCCCCTGTAGGCACCTCCTCTGGATTGATTTCTGCCTCTTGAACGCCTATTCCTGCCTCTCTGAGATTTAGAGGAGTCTGGAAGGACCAATTTTGGAAGGCCAGTTCCTGCTAAACCTTGGAGGCTGAACCTGTAAGAAATCTTTCACTGTTTGTACAGATTTTGCCTTCTCTTCCATTTTCTTCAGTACCTGTTGAGCAGGAGAACCAAATAAACTGACCTTATCCATAGGAGCATCTAATAGTTTTGCTTTAACATGATCCGGCAAGACCTGTTCTTTCAACCATGCATGCCTTCTTATAACTGTGCCAGTCATGGCTGATCTAAAGGAAGCCTCCAGTGCATCATAGCCACATTTTAAAGAATGGTTACTAACCTGCTGAATGTTATGCACCATTTCTAGAACATATTTCTTATCTAAAGAATCATCAGAGGACAGTTTCTTAGTTAACTGATCAAGCATAAACTCCTGGTATTGGGATCATATGAAACTGACAGTTCAATGCCCTAGCTGAGAGAGTAGCAGAGTTGTATACTTTTTTACCCCATCTCTCCAAGGACCTGGATTCCCTTTCAGAAGGGAGAGGGTTTTTAACTGAGGTCGAAGCTACTGCCTTAGGCCCCTGGGAGATAGTCTCAGGATCTGCAAAAGGAGCCTTGTATAAATGGTGATGTGTGTCCGGGACCCTGTAAATCCTATCGGGCTTAGCAGGGGCTGGAGGCAAAGTATCAGGAGCAGTGCAAGCATCATTAAATGCATCATCTACAACAGGAAGAACTGGAGGTATAGCTAAAGGCCTATGTTTTGGTAAATGCAAAAAGGTCCTAAGCCTTTTCCTTGAATCTGAGAAATCTTGTCCCTGCCATTGGAATTGCTCTCTCATGGCATGTAAGGTTTCCCAAAGGAAAATTCTTCTGGTGGAGAGGCAGAAGGAATCGATTCCTCAGCATCGGAGTCTTCATAAGTAGAAAAAGGAGCCTCTGGATGGTCTGTATTGTCTGTATCATCAGAAGAATCATCTGAGGACACTGGCTCAGGGGGCTCTGCTCTAGGTCTCTTTTCTGGAGGAGGTTGAGAGGCCCTGTCTGGATGAGATTGGGATCCCCTTATTAAAGAGATGAGATCCTCTGCCAGAGTGAGCATTTGGGAACTGGAACTGGGCCTGTGAGAGGGGGGCTTAACAGGCACAGACTTAGAAGTTTTGGCTGCTTTAGCCCTGGCAAAGGCCTTTATGGACATGGCTGCAGGAGGCCTAGCAGCACCACGTGCAGGGGTTGAAACATCCAAAGGGACGGTGTCCGATAATTCTTGTGAAACTACAGTAGCAGGTTGAATTTCAGGGGCCGATTCAACCAGGTTAGAAGGGGCCTCGGTAGTAGTCATGGATTCGGCTGAAGATAGGACCGTTTGCTCGGTTTCGGCCGAAACCAAGACACTCGCGGTTTGCTTAACCGCGGTTTCGGCCGAAACCGCGGACCGCGAGTGTCGGTCCTTTTCTTTGCATTTCTAAACAACTTGTGAAGTCGGGATCCGACGGCATTATGTACGCAAAATCTGAGCCGAAAAACTGTTCAGCAAACTCCGACCGACGTCTAAGCGTCCGTCGGTTGAAAGAAGCACAGGCTAAACAAGCTGCTACGTCGTGGTCTGGGCCTAAACAAGGTAAGCAGTAAGAGTGGAAATCTTTATGAGGTATTTGTTTCCCACAAGTTAAACAGTTATTCACTTTTTCTGACATCGGCTGAGGCAAGAAAGAGTTCCCAACGGGGTACTTAGCTTTTAGAAGTCTTCAAGTAGTATTCGGTAGTAGTAATCTCTGGATCTGACCGACCGCACTTGCGAACAGCTTCTGCTTCGGGCGCCACGCGGCAAGAAAGACTGAGGAAAATGGCGTCGGCTGATGCCTTTATACCCGAAGAACTGCAGCTATGACGTCGGGTGAAGTGCGACACCAGCCGAGGCCAGACCCAGACTTTGGAATCCGGCCGACCGAAGGGCTGCCTGACGACAGGACAACCCATTTGTAAGGACTGCAGATGCATCCTTGAAGGACATCTGGAGGTATAGCTAAAGGCCTATGTTGTGGCAAATGGAGTCTGAGAAATCTTGGCCCTGCCACTGAAATTGTTCCCTCATAGCATGCAAGGTTTCCCCAAAGGAAAATTCCTCAGGTGGAGAGGCTGAAGGAATGGACTCTTCAGCATCAGAGTCTTCGTAAGGAGAATAAGAAGCCTCAGGAGGGTCTGGATGTTCTGAGTCATCAGAGGAATCATCAGTGGATACTGGTTCAGGGAGCTCTGCTCTACGCCTCTTTTCTGGAGGTGGGAGAGAGGACCTGTCTGGATGAGGCTGGGATCCACGAATTAAAGAAATTAGATCCTCAGCCAAAGAAAGCATATGAGAGCTAGTGCTGGGCCTGTGTGAGGGGGGTTTGGCAGGCACAGTTTTTGAAGCTTTGGCTGCTTTAGCCCTGGCAAAGGCCTTAATAGACATGGCTGCAGGAGGCCTGGCAGCTCCACGTGCAGGGGTTGAAATATCCAGGGGAATAGTGTCTGATAATTCCTGAGAAACCGCAACAGAAGGTTGGATTTCAGAAACCGATTCTACCAGGTTAGAGGAGGCCTCGGTAGAAGGCATGGTTTCGGCTGAAGAAAGAACCGCTTGCTCGGTTTCGGCCGAAACCGAGACACTCGCGGTTTGTTTAATTGCGGTTTCGGCCGAGACCGTGGACCGTGAGTGTCGGTCCTTTTCTTTACGTTTTTTGGAAATTTGCGTTGTCGGAGGATCCGACGGCATAATGTAGGCAAAATCAGAGCCGAAAATCTGTTCAGCAAACTCTGACCGACGTCTAAGCGTCCGTCGGTTAAAAGAAGCACAGGCTAGACAAGCTGCTACGTCGTGGTCTGAGCCTAAGCAATGTATACAGTAGGAGTGGAAATCTTTATGAGGTATTTGTTTCCCACAATTTAAACAGTTATTCACTTTCTCTGACATCGGCTGAGGCAAGAAAGAGTCCCCAACGGGTACTTAGCTTTTTAGAAGTCTTCGAAGTAGTATTCGGTAGTAGTAATCTCTGGATCTGACCGACCGGCACTTACGAACAGCTTCTGCTTCGGGCGCCACGCGGCAAGAAAGACTGAGGAAAATGGCGTCGGCTGATGCCTTTATACCCAAAAAACTGCAGCGATGACGTCGGGTGAAGTGCGACACCAGCCGAAGCCAGACCCAGACTTTGGAATCCGGCCGACCGAAGGGCTGCCTGACGACAGGACAACCCATTTGTAAGGACTGCAGATGCATCCTTGAAGGACATCTGCAGAAATCAGATGCTAAAATGAAGGAAAGCTTGCCTGAATATGAAACTTCTCAACAAATGTTTAAAAAATATTAGAACTAGAAGGCAACATGCAGAGTATAATTTCCACTTTGACAGTGTTTAGAAGGATAATGAAGGCAGTAAAGATGTAATTGTAAGTAAAAAAAAATTCTTAGTAATATATATATATATATATATGGGTCTACTTCTAATGACCGAAACGCTGATTCGCCGACAGTGAAATCACCGACACCAAACGACCGACAACGCAGTTGACCGACACGCTCGAATCCCGACAGACGGAAGACCGACAAGGGAATGTGTAAGCGCGACCTGGTAAGTATGCGATAGTGAGGGATTTCGGAGTAGGGAGCGGACAGGTAAGTGTGCAATACTCAGGGATGTAGGGTTAGGGTGTGTGATTGGTGAGTGTGCGGTAGTGTCGGAGGTTGGGGTTCGGGGTGTGTAAGTGAGTTAGGGTTAGGGTGCAGGTAGGGAGAGTGTGCGGTAGTGTCGAAGCTTGGGGTTCGGGTGTGTAAGTGAGTTAGGGTTAGGGTGCAGGTAGGGAGAGTGTGCGGTAGTGTCGGAGCTTGGGGTTCGGGGTGTGTAAGTGAGTTAGGGTGCAGGTAGGGAGAGTGTGCGGTAGTGTCGGACCTTAGGGTTAGGGTTTGGGTTAGGGCTAGTGGATATGTGTTGTAGTGTACTGTGTTTACGCTTAGTGTGTCGGTGTTATGGTGTTCGTGTTTCGTTGTCGGTTTGTGTGTTGTCGGTTTTCTGGCGTGTAATTTCTGTGTGGGAATCGTTTCGGTCATTAGAAGTAGACCCATATATATATATATATATATATATATATATATATATATATATATATATAAATATATAAAATACATTTCTTAAAGTTCATATTACATTGTATACTAATTATTTACAGTAAGCAGAGGTACTTTAAAAAAAAGAGGGTCATTTTATCCGTTACTGCTGAGAATGCTAGTGATGTTAAAGTAATAAAGTACATTTTCTTACTGGGATTTATACTGTAACAAGATAAAGGTTAGATATACGTAGTATAATATTGTGATTTTGGACTAGTATGGGGAAGAGGCTTAAGCGAATCGAACCCATGTTTGTATTAACTCATGATGGTTGCCCTGGTCCTATGCATATAGGTGGAAGTGTACACTAAAATCATATAAAATGATAGCTCTTCTCAAATACTGGAAAACTGCGTAATGCAGCTGCAAAACCATTAGCTTGTTTCTTTTTTAATACAGCAAAGCTCTGCAGCTGCAGACAAACTGTCTGGAGGCACAGGAAATGAATCAAGAAATGGCAGAACCACGACCTTCAGTGATAATGACACTAAAGGGACTATAAACTGATATATTCCTAGCAGCATTAATCACTTCAGTGAAAACAAAAACACACAATCTAGTCTGTTTTATTTAACAGTAGCTACTACATTCTTTCTTAAGCCTAAAAATTAGTTAACTGAGAGTATGTAAGTTATTTTTCACATATGGGAACAAGTTGAAATGTGACAAAAATGGATGGTGTTAGAGGAGGAGAGAACACAGGTTCTAACACATATTTTCAGCAAGATTAAACTTAACTTTAGAATGGGTACAGTCTGTGTGTGTAGCTATCTATTTAAGGCAACTGTCCATATATGGGGAGGTAACTCCCCTTTTGGAAAGTGTATATATCTGTGTATGTCTGGTGTGAGTTAAAAAGGGTTGGGGTTTAAAAATGAAAAAGTGCACAGTGTTTTTAATTGTTTTTTTACTGAAGAAGTCTGGGAAAATGTGACATGGTTTAAAACAGAGATGAGAAGCTGCAATCACATATAAGATCAGCCTACCAAACATTAATATGTGCATTTAACTTGCAAGCTGGAAACAAACATTCAAAAAAACTGTCATGTAGAATAAATAGCAAAGAGTACTGATTTACATTAAGTTGTGTAGAATACAAAAAGCAATGTTATAGCAGACGCACTTAGAAATGAGCACGTGAATTTGGCAAAGAAAGGATTTCAGAATAGTTATTCAGCAGAGTATCATAGACAAAAGAAAAAAGGGGGTAGTAATAATACTGAGAGAAAAAGGGTTCCAATGACAAAAGAAAAGACAGACACAGAATGTAGATACATTCCAACTAAAACTACTATTAAAGAACTTAAAAAGATTATGGAGAACTGTTATTATTCATGGGTACGGGCTGGAACCATATGTGAGTGACAATACATCAGGGGGACCTAGAAGGGAAAAT
The DNA here is from genome assembly GCF_019279795.1 of Protopterus annectens. Lineage (NCBI taxonomy): Eukaryota > Metazoa > Chordata > Ceratodontiformes > Protopteridae > Protopterus > Protopterus annectens. The sequence continues at coordinate 839,985,275 of NC_056739.1, forward strand.
ATGACAAAATAGGGTAGATTTCTGCAAAAATGTATGAGAATATGTATGACATAGGAGAATATTAGGACTGTAGTAGCGAGAAAACACACACAATTTACATATCATTCCCCAAGGTTCAATAACTGAGTTAGACTGGACATAAATGATATTTCACAGGAGCATGGGTATTTAATTGAACGTTTTGAAATGGATAAATAACTATTTCTAACCATGCGCCAGTAAAGACTAAAACAAAGATGCATGATAATCAAGATGGAATGAGACACTGGTATCTTCCTATTTACCTTACATATTAAAAACAGAGGAATACATACTGCAAATGATTAAAGAGTTGCCAGGGAAGATATACATTTATTGAAAAGGGGATAGCAGAGAAGTGGGACAAAATTTAAAAATATGGTAGAATTGAGAGTGAATGAGATATGGGAAAAAAGTAATAGGACTGATTTAGAGAGGTTATCAAAGGTTAAAGTACTGCAACTGAAAGAGAATCTCATGGAATAATAATACTAGTAATCATAATAATAATAACCCACAGAGGAGCAAAGCAATGAAGAGGAAAAACACATAAATAATAAGTCCCATATGCTGAATAATGCAAAGTTCATAAAACGTAGCCCAAAAGGATCAAAACGTAGGTTAAAAAACTGGTTTATTGCTGCAAAGGTTAGCGCTTTCGCAAATAGCTTCTTCAGACCATATACAATTAACAACACTAATCTACCATTTAAATACCCAAAAAGAGCGGGATAAAATAGTTCTTAAAGGTGTATGTGTCCATATAATAATGCTCAACAACAACATAAATACTAAAAGGCATATAAACAATAACAGAGACATCAAAAAATCAAAAAATCAAAGAAGCAATTATCATTGTTAAGTTGATACACATCTCATACTGGCACATCTATAATTGATAATATATATATATATATATATAAAATATATGTATAAAAAACATATTAATAAAAACTGTTTATAAAACTTAATAATACCAGATATATAACATTATGAAAAAACATAGGACATAGGCAGGTAGTCATAGAGGCATCATCTCTTATATCCTAACCTCCTCATTTTTAAGAGAGGGCGCAAGGGGACTTTCCCATTGAGCCCAGGGAACATATCATATCTGAATTTAATGATCCAGTACGTTTCTCTGGCTTCTGTATATGTTTCAACATCCCCTCTTCTATGAAACCTTAGAATCTGTTCTAATATTCTGAACCTAAAACAATGTCCCTCTCCTCTGTCCTGGACATGTTTTGCAAGTGCATTGAACAAGTTGCCTTTCCTGATGTGGTATACATGCTCACGAATCCGATCCCTAAGGCATCGGTTCGTCTTGCCAATGTAAAATGCTGAGCATCCATCACAGGATGCCATGTATACCACATCTTTAGACATACAAGTTCCACATGCACGTATCGTGTAATCACCCAAAGGGAAAATAAAGGAGTATTAGGATAACATATGCGAGTTTAGAAAGGTTGCTGTTAAAGTATTTTTTGACAACAACCGTCTTGTGAGATACATGCCGTTTGGCACCTACAACAATTGGAAAGCCCACAGAAATACCTCACTAAGATGATTACTGGCCTCAAACAGATGCCATACGAAGACTGCCTCAAAAAACTTCAGCTCTACTCTGACACACATTGCCTATTCAGTGGCATTCTCTGCCTAACATACAAAGCTATGTCAAACCCAGAGCTTTTGGACATGCTACACTTAAAGAAATCCCAATCTCTCCGAACCACATGCTCCAGGGACCTAAACCTTGTCACCACAATAAACAGAACATGCTGGAGTGACAAATTCCTGTCCCAGAGACTTCCCATACTCTGTAACAAACTACCCATTCGTGTCAAGCAAAGCTCCTCTAAGAAAAATCTTGATGACTGGATGGGAAATAGAGAATTCACCACGGGGATCACTTCTGCGGTACTGCTTGACAGGGGCACAGGAAAATAATTTTCTTGGGTGGCGAATGCCAGGGAACCCTTTCAGATAGGCTTATATAGGCCTCAGTGCCGATAGCCTAGTACCTACCTATGAACAACAACACAGCACAAAAAGTATTAGCATAAAGACTTAAGCAATATAAAATAGGAAAGGGTGTCTTAAGGAGCCTATAACTAGAAAAATAACCATTGACCCTATGAGGTATTAGGGGCATTTTAGAAAATCTATAAAAATCTGAATAAAGCAGAGGAATCTGGAAACCAAGAAAAGATACAAATGGAAATATTTATGTAAGACTTAAAAATGCCAAAGTTAGTGGAAGATGAGGCTTAGCAATTAATAGCCAAGATGTGAAAGGATGAAATACAAATGGCAATATGTAATCTGTAAACAGGGAAGACTTCAGGAACAGATAGTAGACGTTTGGCAGTTAGGAAGAAAAAAGTAATAAAAATCTAAAAGGTTTTGTTTAACAAAATCGGAAGAAAGCTGAGGTGGCTGTACTACCCAAAGTGGGCAAAGACCCTTTAAACACAACTTTATGTAGACCAATTTCAATTTTGAACCATGATTATAAAGTGTAGGCATCTGCACTATCTAAGAAAATAGCAAAAGTGTTTCCAAAAGTGATAGATATGGATCAGTGTGGTTTTGTGGAGTGGAAAAGTACAGTTTTGTACCTACCATAAATGTAGATGTCCAAGTGTATACCCTGCTGCAGTCATCACACTTGGGTTATCCTGTCGTCAGGCGGTCCCCGCAGTCAGCCTGAATTCCAAAGTCTTGGTCCACCGTCGGTTGCTGTCGCTTCTTCCCTGACGTCAGTGTGCCAGGAGTATATAAAAGGCATCCAACACCATTTTCTTCAGTTTTTCTTGCCCCAGATATCAGGTGCCCCCCCAAAAAATGGTCAGTAGGTAGTACCAATAATAAAAGCTTAGCACAAACAAAACATCCCTCCAGCTATAAGCAAATACACCACAAAGGTTGTATCAGATTTTAAGATATTGAAAGGTTTTAGTTAGGTCAGAGGGGATGGAGGGAGGGTAACCTGGACTGCAGCAGGGTATACTCTCGAACATCTACATTTATGGTAGGTACAAAACTGTACTATGTTCATCGTGTTACCCTGCTGCAGTCATCACATTTGGGTAGAATCCCAAAGCTAAGGATGGGAGGTGGAGTTAAGCAGGGTTAGAACAGGCTAGAAGGCCCTGCAAAACTGCAGTGGCGAAGCCAGCTCTAGTCTTAGAGTAAATAGGTAAGTGATAGTGTTTGGTGAAGGTGTGTACTGAACTCCAAGTTGCAGCTTCCAGAATATCCTTGGTTGGCACCCCCCTGAGGAAGGCTGTAGATGTAGCTGCTGCCCTGGTGGAGTGGGGCCTTATGCTAGCAGGAACTGGTTTTCCATGATGGGTGTAGCAAAAACGTATGCAATGTCCTATCCATTTGGAAATGGTCTGTTTTGAGATAGCCTTTCCTTGTGATGCTGTAGCATAGGATACAAAAAGTTGGTCAGATTTTCTGAAAGCCTTAGTTTTATCCAAGTAGTAACCTAGTTGCCTGTGAATGTCCAAGGAATGCAGGAGTCTTTCTCCTTTGTTCTGTGGATTTGCTAAGAAGGTGGGTAAGTGGATGGTTTGATTTAGAGCCACACTGGATACCACCTTTGGCATAAAGAAGGGGTTAGTTCGGACTCTGTCTTGATGAAAAATGGGGAAAGGCTGTACTGCCATTAGTGCCTGTAGCTCTGAGACTCTTATGGTTGAAGTAACTGCTAGCAGAAGGGCAGTCTTCCATGATATAAACTTTAAGTCAGCTGAGAAAGCTGGCTCAAAAGGTGGCAGCGTAAGTTTTTCAAGCTGCCACCCAGGAATGTCATATTTTGTGAGGGCACGAGTTTTGATTTTTTTTCGTTTACTGTGTACCCTAGGCAACTTATAAGGTGTTTTACAAAAGTCAGATGTTGTAAGAGAATGTCCTTGCTTTCTGCTTGGATGAGGCAGTCGTCCAGGTATGGGTATATTTGAATTCCTCTTTGTCTGCAGTATGCAATTACTGGTGCCAGGCATTTTGTGAAGACCCTGGGTGCAGTAGATCAGCCAAAGGGCAGTGCAGAGAATTGGTAATGGGTTGAACCTGCAATGAAACGGAGGTATCTTCTGCAATTTTGTCTGATAGGGACATGCAGGTATGCCTCCTTGAGGTCCAACATTACTAGCCAAGCTTTCTTGTCCAACATGGGAAGAAGCTGCTGTAGTGTTAGCATCTTGAATTTGGGTACTTGCAAGAAGGTGTTTAGAATTGAAAGGTCCAGAATGGGTCTCCATGCATCGTCCTTTCTGGGGACTAGAAAGAGCCTTGAGTAAAATCCTTGGCTTTGTTCCTGTGTAGGTACCAGTTGAATGGCTCTCATGTCCATGAGAGCTGTAATTTGTTTTTGTGCCGCTGCCCATTGATTTTGTGGCAAGTTTGGCATTCCTTTTATCATTGGCAAGGTGTGGAAATGGAATCTGTATCCTTGTGAGATAATGTCTAGGACCCATTTGTCCTTTGTGATGATGCGCCACGTTGTCTATTAAAAATGCTAATTTTCCTCCCAAGGGAGCTGCCAAGAGATTTTTGCTTGGCAGCTTGAGGTTTAAGTTATTGTGTTTGTCTTCTAGTAGTTTGGGACCTGTCTTCTCCTCCCTTCTGTGTTGCAGTGCCCCATTGGCGAGGTTTGTAAGGGATTTGTGCTTGTCCTCTGCCCCTTGGGCATCTGTATTTACCCCTCTGTGGTCTGTCAGAAGTTGGAAAGGACCAATTTTTTGCTGGCCAATTTCTGCTGAAGAGTGGGGGTTGTACCTGTAAGAAATCTTTGACCGTCTGCATAGATTTTGCCTTATCCTCCATTTTCTTTAAAACCTCTTCTGCTTTAACCCCAAATAAGACATCCTGCTGTAAGGGTGCATCTAGTAACTTTGCTTTCACATGATCAGGCAGAGTTTGTTCCTTTAACCAAGCATGCCTACGAATAACAGACCCAGTAACAGCTGCTCTACAGGAAGCTTCCAAGGAATCAAATCCACATTATAAAGAATGTTTGCCCACCTGTTCAGCTGCATGCAACAGATCCTGCATTTCTTTGAATTCAGACTGTTGAGGGTGTGTGCTCATCTTTTGTTTTATTTGAGACATTAGGAATTGCTGGTATTTCAGCATGTGAAATTGACAATTTAGTGCTCTCATAGCTAGAGTTGCTGAGGTGTAAACCTTCTTCCCCCACCTATCTAGTGCTCTGGAGTCCCTTTCAGAGGATTTTTAGCCATAGAAGCCTTAGCCCCTTTGGGACCCTGGGAGATAGTCTCTGGGTCAGCAACAGGGCTTTTTTAAAGGAATTTGTGTAAGTCAGGCACTCTGTAATATCTATCTGGTTTGGCTGGAGCAGGAGGCAGAGAATCTGGATTTAGACTAGATTCTAAGTAAACATAATCCGCAATGTCTAAAACTGGAGGGATAGCAAGTGGTCTGTGCTGGGGGAGTAAAAGAAACTCTCGCAGCCTTTTTTTTGAGTCGGAGTAGTCCTGACCTTCCCAGTGGAAATGTTCCCTCATGGTATGTAAGGTTTCCCCAAAGGAATAGTCTTCAGGGGGAGAAGCTGAGGGAATGGAATCTTCAGCATCAGAATCTTCATAAGGGGGGAAAGGAGTAATCCTGTTCCTCAGAGGAGCCTGAGGAAATTGACACTTGATCAGAGGAGGCATAATCCTCCTCTTGTCTAGGCCTTTTGTCTGGGGGGGTGGTTGGGAACCCCTGATTAAAGAAATCAAATCTTCAGCCATTTTAAGCATATGTTTCTTAGGCATGGGGCCTTGAACTGGAGACTGATGTGCAGATTTTTTTGGTTTTAGAGGAGTCTTAAGCTTAACATAAGATTTAATGGTGAGAGTAGTCGGTCTGAAGACACCTTCTGAAACTGAAGGTGTTTCCACAGCACCGGCTTCTCCTTTTGCAATGTTGTTGGTAGGGCCTAAAGAAAATGGCTGAGTCAGCCTAGAACTCTCTGCTTGAGAATCCGAAGCGGTCTGGGGTTCCAATTCTGCGGTCGTCAGGGGCTACCGTAGGCACCTCACTGAAAACTGGAGAGCCGGCGACCAGCCCAGCCGAGGCCTCGGAGTCTGGCTTGGATCTAGGCTGCCTGTCTTTATCTTTACGGTTTTTTATGCACGCCGGTAGTCGGTTGTTCCGATGGCATAGTGTAATTAAATTTCCTACCGAAGTAGTGTCATGCGAAATCAAAGCGTCGCTTTATAGTTCGCTTATTGAACCTAGCACAAAACCGACAACCAGTGACGTCGTGGTCTGGGCCTAGGCAAGGTATACAATAAGAATGAAAGTCCTTATGAGGTATTTGCTTCCATCAAGAAATGCAATTGTTAACTTTTTCTGACATTGGACTGAGGCAAGAAAAGGTTCCCCAACGGGGTACTTAGCTTTGAAGACTTCGGACTGAAATTCGATTTGAAAATCTCAGGTGTCGGCCGACCGGCACTTGCGAACTGCTTCTGCTTCGGGCACCGCGCGGCAAGAAAGACTGAAGAAAATGGTGTCGGATGCCTGTTATATACCCCTGGCGTACTGACGTCAGGGAAGAAGCGACAGCAACCGACGCCGGACCAAGACTTTGGAATTCAGGCCGACTGCGGGACCGCCTGACGACAGGATAACCCAAGTGTGATGACAGCAGCAGGGTCACTACCACTGTTGTTGTTCGGATTTGGTTTAGAGAAGGCATTTAATAGAGTGGGCTTGGATTTTATGAGCAGGGCAATAGTACCATCTGTATTTCCTGACTGAATAATTAGGTTAAGATATACGAGGCGTTAGAGGCAAGAATCAGAGTAGAAGGGTTCCTCTCTGACAAGCTGTGTTTGAACAGAACATGGCAAGTGTGTCCTGTTTCCACTTTTTTATTTATATACTTACAGCCACTGGTATAGAATATAAGGGACTCAGATTCAATAGTAATAATGAATATGGAACCCAAGAAAAATGTTCCTTATTTGCAAAAATTATTTTGCACTTGGCAAATCCAGAAAAGGATATTTCAGTGTTATGGAACATTCTGAGGCAGTTAAAAGTTTTTTTTTTTCAAAATGTAAAATAAATGAAAGTAATACAAAGGCTATAGCAGAAATATTCCAACACGACCTGCTTCAGCATTTGGGGGCATGATAAGATGAATTGGGTATATGCATTAAAAAGGATTCTATGTCGTAACTAAGGATATCAGGAAGGAGACTAAACAAAAGATAATACAAAATTTGAGAAGTCGGAAGCTCTTGACTACAGTCTACTTAGAGAAGACTTGTGCCTGGCCTACAGAATAATCTCAGATCCAAACCTAATGGAAATGCTGCACATCCACAAGTCATATGGGACAAGGATCACCTGCTCAAGGGACCTTAACCTGGTCTGTGACATAAATAGGACCTGCTGGAGAGACAGATATGTCTCTCAGTGGTTGCCACTCCTCTGGAATAGGCTACCAGTTCATATCAAACAAACCTGCTCTATGACCCTGTGTAGCCTGGATGACTGGATGGGAAATCATAAATTCCTACTGGGGGATTTCACCTATAACACTCCTAGATATGGGCAGTCTTTGCTAACCAAGATCTGTAGTTTAGGCAAGATCCTTTATATTGGGTTTCACTGGTACTATTTCTATAGTATTTCTGCTGAATAGTTGCATACTGGAGCTGTTTGGTTAGCGTTTGCATACCCTCCATCAACTTTATTACACGCTGAGATAAGTACAAACTTGCAGTGCTATAGTACTGAATTTTATTTTTTCTGTTTATTGTTTCATTCAATATTGTGTTAAAAATAGTACTGCATTTATTTGCTTATTTATTTGTTTACTGAAATTTCTGAGCTCTCCTGTCTGCAGTTAGTTTTCCCCACCCACCTTCCCTGTTCTTGTTGTGGTATTAATCTTGCTGGCTTTGGAATTGACCGCCCCTCCTGTAAATTTGTGTTTGAACACTCCTCCTGAGCCCTTCTCAATTGCTCACTCAACCGAGTACAGTGAGATCATATTTTGATTTCAGACACTCCTACCATTCCCATCTGTTCAGCCCTATCGTTGTGTAGGCATACCCACTTAGGCCCTGAGCTTATTTGATTGAAGACTGATTGAACAGGGCTCAGTTCTGAGGTTTTTTACCGGTTAACTGGGTAATTTGTTCAAATCAGTTTGCTTGTTTTCAAAAAAAAAAAAAAAAAAACAATTTGCACTTTATCTGCTTTTACTGTATTTGTGTTTCTTCCTACTTTATTACCTTATTTTGCTTTTGCCTCTTCTTAAAAGTACTCAATTGTGTTTATTCTGTTCCATTTATTACTGCTTGGTAGTAACCTGATTAAATTGTAACTGCTATTCTAAGTCTTTTGGTTATTGCACTTGGACTTCACACCAGTTATTTTACATTAAGAAGGTCTGTGGTCTGCACTCTTGTAAGAGGAGAGGCTAGATTCTACCCTTCTGAGCTGGGAATTTTTGGTTAAAAGCTTACTGTGCCTGCGCATTTGAACTGTTTTTCTGATATTGGTGCGCCTTTGTCTGCTGTAATATAGACTAGATTCAGGCCTGCTGAATCTAGTTTTGTTTGTATAACTTGAGCACTAATCCTGGCCATCTTTTTTGGAGAAGGTTCCCTTGCACTCTAGTGACAGGAGTGCTTCTTCTTAAATTGTATTATTCTGCTGCAGTTATTACTGCTTGGTAGTAGCCTTATTAAATTGTAACGCTTATTCAAAGCCTTGTGGTTTAAGCACTTGGGCTTCAAACCAGTTGTTTTACATTAAGAAGGTTTGTGGACTGCATTGTTGTGGCAGGACAGGAAGCTTACATCCTTCTAAGTTGGGAATTGCTGATTGAAGGCTCGGTGTCTGTTATTCTAAAGGTGCATTAGTTCTGGTTTAAGCACTTGGGCTTTAGGCCAGTTATTTTACATTAAGCAGGTTTGTAGTCTGCACTCTTGTGGGAGGAGTGGCTAGATTCTGCCCTTCTGAGCTGGGAATTTCTAGTTAAAGGCTTATTGTGCCTGCTTATTTGATCTGTTTCTTTCTGAAATTTGTGTGCCTTGTTTGCTGTAGCCCAGAAGTTAATAGTTTATTGGCCATTTTGGGCTAATTTCTATCTCCTTCATTTCCCTGCTATAAAAACCGCATTTGCGTAGTTTTCTGCACCGGGCAGTGCCGGTTAGCTAGGGTTAAACTATTGCCAGCTCCACAAAGTCTGCTCTTCAATTTTTCCCTTGGAACTAGACAAACTTTCAACTTAAGCACTCAAACCATTCATTTCACAGCCCAACACTTGCTCAAAACTCATAGCAAGCACTAATTAACCCTAGGACTAGACCCCCTATACTGTCTGGAAGGACAAGGCTCTCTATTCGTCCCTACCAGCTAATCAGTAAAACAGCTCACTTTACCTATTCAGGCATGTCCAAAGGACAGTTTCAGGTGTACTCTCCAGTCCAACTGGTGAATCTGGGCATTTTGAGGCAATGTTACAACTGCCTCATGTACACAGACAAACCTCTCCTCCTACCACCAGACACTAATATATGCGAGAAATGCAATTATACAGCCAAACTGGAGGCAAAGCTCTCTCAACCCAAGACTGGAACTGACAGTCAAGAGGAGAAGGAGAATACTTGCAACTTTCCCCCAGTCTCACATAGACCTACTAAACCAACACCGGCAAATAACACACATAAATACACAAAAACATACTCAGAGGCTTTAAATAAAAATCTGCAAAAACAACAGAGACCTCCAAAGCAGACACCCAAGCCACCTCCACACCCCATCACAAACCACTAAATCCCCCAAAGCTATGGATCAAGTCTAATCTCCCTCCTCCCCTCACCCACCATGCCTGCAGAACAATGACTGGAGCATGGGAAACATGCCCAGCAAAAACACTTACCCTGAAAGAAGAACAAGCAATATACTCAGTACATAAAGTCTGCTAGGGCCGGGGAGGTTCAGAATGAATTCTGAAACAAATAGTGGCCTGAATCAGATGGAAACTATAATCTACCTAACTCCTACCCATGAAATGGGAATTCAAGTGGTGCAACCTGTGGGACAATTTGGAGCACAGCTGAATCTTGGAATTTGGCCATCATGGAAGGATATTCGAGACACCCGGCGGAGTGTAGATATGCTCTACCCCTATGACTAAGATCCAACTCAACTGAAGTAAGTATGAGATGAAGCGTGATGAGGCCTGAAATATCAGCTTGAGCGGTGTGCCAGGCCTTAGAATCTGGCTTCCGAGACAGTGAAGAGGTTGAATGAGGCGTAACCACCCTCCCGGTCTGGAAGGAAATGCTCCTTGAATTGCCATGCCCATACATTAGCGAAATCCAGCGAGACAGTGAGCTTGGTGAAATGACATTGCCCAAATTATTAAATAATAAGGAAATGAACAACTGGTGGGATGCCTATGACAGCCGTCCTGTTTTAGATAAAATAAGCCAGGACTGGGAGGAGCATCTAAAGGTAGGGTTGGTCCTGTTTTGTTTTACTACTTAAAGAAAACAGAGTTTATGGATTGATTGTTTTGCGGTAGAAGCTACTTTAGTAAGAAGAGGGCGGGTAATGCACAAGGGTAAACGGTCTTGAATAAGACCAAGTAGAGGTAATCAAATTAATGCTTGTGAAAAGAAAACTCTTGGCACCGTAATGGCTACTAGGAAGGCAGAAGGAGCACCAATGAGAAGAAAATCCTGAGACCAGGCAGCGGTTTTGAAGGGTTTCAAGGCCTGAGAAGGGAACTAATGAAATTTCAGGGAGGATTTACTTGGCTTTACAGGGGGCATTGGAAGGAAAGTACATTTAAGGAAAAAATGTGAAATTGCATCGTTAAAGATTGTTGGAGTCATGACCTGGCACGCCGGAAAAAAAACGCAAGGGTTATTTGCTAAATGGAACTGCCCTGTGGATGGATTAAGGCCTTGGTTACAGTATCAAGCACTAAAGGGAACTGGTTGTGAAGGGCTGCCACTCCGATAAGCGGTTTAAGAGCTGCCAATCCGGGAGCCCTAATAGGTGATGAAATGGATGGTTTATAGATCAAAGGATGGAAGCAGCCACAGGTGATGTGGAGGAGCCGGGGAATACAAGGATCAGAGAAAATGGGATGGCGGTCAGCAGAGGGTTGTCAGGTTCAGAGGAGATAAAAGGGACCAATGGAGTGAGAGGCCAAGATAGGAATGGGAATCGAGGAGGCCAGGATTCACGAGATTCTGAAAGGAAGAACCTCTCAGAGGCAAACTGAAGCAGACAATGAGAAACATTCTGCACTTCAACGAGGCTTGACTTGGGGAACCTAGCATCAGAGGAAAGCATCTCTAAGCATAAAAGAGATGCAGAAGTGCATGCACCAGAGAAAAAACTGGAGACAAACTGGAGAGAAGAGATCCAGTTATCGTTCCGCTGTATACGCGCCGGTGACTTTGAGGGAGAGGACTTGAGTGCGGCTTGGACCGAGTTAAATGTTGGCGTGCGAGAATATGCGTTCAGCTACTTGGTTGTGTGAAGTGCCGCAAACTCGTAGGGGGATGAGAAAGTGCGTTTGAGTTTGTCCGCCAGGTTGTTGGACCGACCGGAATGTGCATTGCTATGAAAGCGGTTGGTGGAAGTGCCTGTTCCCAAACTCGAATGAAAGCACCGACAAGAAAAAAAGACCTGGTTCCTCTTGCTTGTTGATATACTGAACAACCAACATGTTGTCGATTGAATCATAATTATGACCAAAGGGAAGGCCTGAAGTGCAACTGCCCCAGCAAAATGGGCCCTCAAGGTGTGATATGCGCGAGGGGGAGAAGCACAAAATGGGAGGCCTCCCGTGGGGGCCTGCAAAGAGCTACTCGACAGGAGGTCATCGGCTCACCTTCCTGCTGCCTAAGAACAAATGATGCCTCATAGGGGAACACGGAGTACCACTGTACTAGGAGGATGTCCACTGAGTATGCATATGAACAATGGCTGAGAAGAAGTGCTATAGCGAGCGCCATGCACTGTACTAAGAGGAGGACCTGGACTCGCCTGAACTGAACTTGAGAGAAGAGGCCCGCCTGGAGCTGCAGATTTTGACTGAACTAGAGCGTGAGAGGGATTTAAACTACAAGTGTGAACTTGGGGACCTATCAAAAAAGCACCTGGTGTGTGGTGCTTGTTTTGGATTTTTTGTGAGGAGGCTTTTAAACTCTTGTGTCTAGCCTGGCACCTATAAAATCTATGTAGTAGTAGGGTGCTAGGTGCAGGTTAGGTGAGAATAGTGATAGGTAAGAACAGGAGCCTGGCGTAGAGAAAGTCTAGCCACCCGTAGTAGATGCTTGGAATGGAGGCTGGGGCTGTGGTGGAACACCCCACCTGACCTCAGGTGGGCGCTACCACTTGGACTACTTTGGTGAGAGAGGAGAAACCTGTGGTGAGACCAATATAAGGACGTCGCATGGTGGAGGTCTATGGAGCAGCGGAAAACCTCTGAATCCAGAAGGTATGTGCATTATTTGAGAACTGCAGCTTGGGTGAGGTCTATGGAGCATCCAAGGGGAGAGAGAGAGAAGGGGAGACCGGGTGCAAGATCCTTGTCGGAACTGGCACCTGGGAACTGCCAGAAATCTGGTCTGAGGATCTAGTGCTTGGCTCTTGGCGTCGCTTTTTTGCCACTGGGAACCTGGAAGTAAGCGCCTCCCGCTGACCGAGGTCTGAGGGCGGGCTGCTTGGCTTTTTGCTTTGGCGATCCCACAATTTCTGTTGACTGGGAGAACCCAGTGTCCGGGTGGGAGGCATTCGGGCACCCCCCGGGGTGTCTGGATGGTAGCGAAAGGGGATCACGGTATCTCAGCCGACTGCTGGAGAACCCAGCCGTCTGGTATGGACAAGCGTGCCCGCTGGTGCTCAGGTGGAGAAGTGCCTCACCCCTCAGCAGGGCGGCGCAGTCCTGCCTCCTTTGCCTGGCGGAACTGTCCTGAGGCTCTGCCTCTGGAGGAGGAGGGTTCTGGGGCTCCTCTCTGCACTCTAGAGGCTTCGAACCTCCTCTTCCTCTGCTGCGGTTGGTTCCTAGTCGGGCAGGAATGCCAGACGCATTTCGACTTCGCTCTGGGCTTCTTGCGGCCCCCTGTTTTGAGAAAGAGGCCTCTCCCATCAAGGGGCGGATTCGATGGCAAACCCAGCGTCTTCCCTCAAATGCTCTGGGTCAAAGTGAAGGGACGGTTTGCAGAGCTAGACCCATCCTCTAGTCTGCAGAGGCGCCAGGCCTGTGGCATGAGAAATGACAATGGCGAACCCAGGCCTGGTATAGAGTGCTAGACCTGTGAGAGCGGCTCGCATGCGGGTAGCATGCAGACTTTTGTCCTCCCTCCGACATGGACTCTGGGGGCCATCGCGGGTGGAGTGCAGCACTTTTAATGCTCCTCCGACATGTACTCTGGGGGAAGGTCGCCCTTACGAAGGTAGATAAAACTTGCATCCTAATCATCAAGCGGTCCATCATCAGCGCCTCCGAGCTGGGGCAGCTGAATGAGAATCCTCCCTCAAGAGTAGCCTCCGCATGGCGCGCGTATCTCTGGCATCTACCCGCCTGGTAGACAGTCGAGCCTTGGTTGAGCGGGGCCGTCCCGGTCGGGGCATCTTTGGGAGGCCCTTCCTCGCCCGGTTCTCCCCAGCTGGAGGTAAGGTAGCCCAGGTCCACCAGAGGGGGTGGCAGGAGGGAGACACCAGGGGTTCCGGCCGCGCCGCTTCAGTAACCTCCAGAACGGAGGAACTCAGGAAGACACCCAACCCTGAGCGGGCCCGGCGGCATTTCCATGAATGAGAACACCTGGCATCACGAGGAAGAGACGAGGGCGGGCTCTTCCCCTCGGTCCTCCTCCGGAGACTCCGGGAGTCTTCGTGCCTCCTTCTGTGCCTCGTTTTGCGCATTCCCTTCCTCCCTGGGGTGTCTTCGTGAGAGACTCGGGACTCCATGCCTCCAGTAGAGTACTTCACGAGGACAGAGGGAGCACAAGGGTCAGAGGGTCGGGGCCGACAATAACCTGAAGCTGACATGGGGAGGAGCAGGGACGCTGCCGAAAGCAGTGCGGGGGTCGAGGACCCTCAGCAGGGCCCCTCAGCGGGGCGGAGCGAAGCAAGGGCGCCTCCGGCCTGCGACCTCAGGAGGGCCAGCTCCACGGATCCCGAAAGCGAAGATGATCGACCTGCGACCGGCGCTTCGGACAATTGGCTCCCCTCGGATCTGACAGAGCAGGGGCAGCGCCCGCCCTTGATCCCCCTTCCGATCCCGGGCTAGGCTCGACACAGGCGGCGCCCAGAAGGGACTCCCGGGCACCGTCAAGCAGTACCCAGGCACCGAAGGACACCGACGAACCCGGCCAGAGGGCGGCTGGATCCTGCTCGAGTGGAACTATGACTTGACCCGCAACTCAGCTCGGGGGGGGTCGCTCCCCCGGGTAGGGGAGGCCAAGGAACCTCCCATCATCATCTCGGCTGATCCTCCAGAGGGAGAGCGGTCCAGATCCATCTGTCAGGCTATAATGATCTGAATATGCTCCGGTCAGATCAGCGTCGACAGGCTCGGGATCCTCCTGCCTCGGCGGAGGTCGTAGGCCTCCTCAGGCCCAGCAAAAATGGGTCGGTGACCGGAGACCAGGCCGAAGGCCGAAGCTGGGGCGGGCGAGGGAGGAGAGGCCCGGCGGGAGGCGGAGGGAAAGCCGGCTTGGCTGGCGGGCTTATGGCAGCTCCCTCTCCCACGCTTATGGTACCTTTCCTCCCCCCTTCTTCCTAGCTAAAGAGAGGGAGGAGTCCCAGGAGGAGGAGGGAGAGAGGAGGGAAGCGGAGTGTGCGGTTACCCCGTGCCGGAGAAGCCCGCGAGTCGGCGGCAAAAAAGACCCAAGACAAGCGGCTGACCTCCGCTCCCTTCAATGCCCTGGGGTTGAACCAGCATCATATGGAATCCAGAGATGTGGGGTGTTCAATCTAACACACCGAGTGTCAGTCAGCCCATCAAGCTGGAAAGCTTATGAAACACTGCTCGGCTACTAGAAAATACGGGCTCAGACATCCCAATCCCAAAAGGCAAACAAAAAGTTACTAGATAATATAAAGTAAAAAAAAAAAAGCCACCACCCACAGGCCATTACAGCGCTTCTTGAGGGAGGGATATTAAATTAAGGTTTAAACTCTAAAAAAGAATATATAATATAAGAGGCCTACACACACACACACAACTTTTAATAAAATTTTTATTTTTACACTTTAGAGACTAGAAATATATCTGGAGAGAGGCTGGAAAAAAAACACAATCTGGTCACCATCAATAGCGGGATCTGAGGTCATGAGGAAGGAGCAGGGGGCAGGGGGGGGTGGGGGGAGGAGGGAGGCTGCTTGGATCATAGCTGGTAAGCCCCGGTTCGGATCGATGTGGTGGATCCAACCCCCGGAGTTGCAGACAAATGAATCTCCTACTTCAGATCACATATTTCACATAATCAGTGTGCCACGCAATCACAGCCCTTAAGGCAAAATAACATACCCAACACACTAGTAATAGGCGACTCTATAGTCAGGCACACTGATGTCCCACTAACTAGGCTGGACAAGGAGAAGGTTACAGTTAGCTGCCTGTTGGGCGCCAGGATCCGCCACATAACACAAGCACTCAGGTCACTCCAGAACAACTACAAATACGAGTCTGTCATTGTCCATGTTGGTGTGAATGACCTGAAACGTACCTCCCTGGACTACATGAAAAGAGACATGGAAGAGCTCTCTGATCACGTAGCCCAGGCCGGTATGACCCTGAGTAGCATCCTATCCTCACCAAGCATGATGCCACAGTATAAAGAAAAAATTATCAATTTCAACAAACTGTTTCTGGTGTCATTCAAAGGGATCCAGTATCTGTCCACCTGGGATGACATGTTCAATAAGCCACGTTACTTTGCAAGTGATGGCTTGCACCTGCCACCCTTAGGCTTTCGAATACTGGCCAAGGCTTTTGCTGACCCATAGTGCCTTTTTTAGGCAAGGCTCAAAAGACAAACGCACCACCGTAAATAGCACAAGTAACCAAAAACTGAGGGTAATGCTACTCAATGCCAGAAGTCTAAACCTCAAAATGCATGCGCTTGACACACTCCTGAATATGGAGAACATCGATATCTGTGCAGTAACAGAAACCTGGTTCAAGACTCCAGATAGCACCCCAGTGCTACCAGGCTATAACTCATACCATACTTTTTGGCACAGAACCCAGACCGAAACACAAAAGGTGGGGGTGTATCCATATTCATCAAGGATACCCACACATCCAGGTTAGTGGCACAGCACAATGCCTCGGAGATCATCCATGTGCAACTAATAACTGGCAAAACTGCAATTCAAATTGTAGCTTGCTACAGATCACCCACCATGACCCAGGACCCCCATTCCGCATTTCTGGAGACACTGGAAAATATGAAGGTCCTACCAAACACCATAATATTGGGTGATTTCAATTACCCAAACATTAACTTAGGGAACTACTCAAGTACTAACTCCCTTGCCCAACGCTTCCTAGAATTTATAAACTCGAACGCCCTGGATCAACTGGTCAACACCCCCACCAGAGGTGACAACATATTGGACTCGGTCATCACCAACATGGGTGACCGGTGCTCTACACTAGAAGTGAAACCCTCACTGGTTAGATCAGACCATAGACTAATCACTCTGGATATCCACATTCTGCCTCCACCCCCAATCAAGGAAACCACTGTGAAAAACTTTTCAAAAGCAAACTTCAGGTTACTTAAGACCGAGGTGGAAAGGTTCACAGCCCCCATGCTAAAGACAATGCTGTCCAAGCTGCTGAATCCCTTACAAAGGCACTCTATGAGCACCTGCAAGAATGCATGGATCATGCTATCCCAAGCAAAACCAAGACTCACTCCTCCAAGAAAAGAAAACCAGTCTGGTGGACCCCTGCCATAAACAAGCTATACAACAGAAGGAGGAAACTTGTACAGAAAAGAGTAAAATCCCAAGAAGCAAAGACATCCCTGATCAGTATCAGCAAGAAACTACGATCCCTCATAAAATCATCCAAGGCTACCTTTGAAAGAAAAATTGCCAAGGACTCCAAAGATAACCACAAAGTGTTCTTTAGCTATGTCAAGAAACTAAGTATTAACTCTCAGATCTGCTCTGAGTTAGTGCAGAATGTCACAAAATACACTGAACCAACTGATATTGCCAACATTCTGGGAGACAGGTTTAGTACAAACTTCACCCTCCTCTCACCCCCTAAAGGGCCCATAACCATACCAGAAGAATGTAGTGCCCCGGCAATCACTGACACACAGGTTAAAACAGTCCTATCCAAAGCCAAAAATACAGCTTCAATGGGACCAGACAGTGTCCAAGGCTATGTCTTACCCAAGCTCCAAAATGAACTAACCCCTCACCTAAACACACTGTTCAAACTCATCCTCTCTACAGGCTATGGTACCCATAGAGTGGTGCACCGCAACAATTATCCTGCTCCACAAAGGTGGAGCCACAACAGACCCCAGGAACTATCGCCCTATAAGCCTGACTAGCCTGGTCTGCAAGGCTATGGAGCCCATCAGCATGGAATTCATTAACAGAGACATTGGGAACCTTCAAACATTGGGGCAGATCATGACTCCTAAGCATGGTGGACTTCTTTGCGACAGTTTCCAAGGCTTTAGACAAGGGAAAGGAGGTCCACACAGCCTACCTAGACCTCGCAAAGGCTTTTGACACCATTCCCCGTTCTGGGATTACAGACAAGCTCACCAGCCTGAACATAAACCCCTACGTCATGAGATGGGTTGCTAATTGGCTCGTGGATAGAGCCCACACAGTGAGAGTTGCAGGCTCTTGGTCCGACTCTACACCAGTTACAAGTGGCATCCCCTAGGGCTCAGTCCTGGGACCCCCTCCTGTTTGTTATATACTTCTCAGAGATACAGGCAAGCACAGGAGGTCTATGGCTGACCAAGTTCGCAGACGACTACAAACTGGGGGCCATAACTGACTCTCCAGCTGATACAGACATCCTCAAGAAGGGTCTCACGAGACGGATACCTGGAGTCAAAATCATGGCCTCAAGCTAAGTGCCAAAAAGTGCATAGTCATGCCATTTGGAAAAAACAAAGTACCCGCGAACTACCACATACGTGGTAGTCCCCTAAATACAGAAAATATAATAAGGAATCCGGGGACCCAAGTAGATAGTAATTTCTCCTTTGATAATCATATTGGTTAGAAAATCTTTCTATGTGGCCCACCTAATCACAAAAGGTTTCGCATCTAGAACAAAAGAGGTTATTCTGCCCCTCTACTCACTACTCATCACTCATCAGACCCATCATAGAGTACAACGCCCCATTTGGGATGTACCTTACAAGAAACCTGCAACAGCTGGAAAGACCACAGAAGTACCTCACCAAGAGGATTACTGGCGTCAAACATATGCCCTATGCAGCCCGACTGAAGAAACTCCAGTTGTACTCAGTTGCATATCGCTTACTCAGAGGTGATCTCTGCCTGACATACAAGGCCATATCCAACCCAGAATTGATGGGCATGCTCCACCTACAAAAAAAAAAAAACATCTCCAAGAGCCACACGCTCTAGGGATCTAAACCTCACCACAATGATAAATAGGATGTGCTGGAGTGATAGATTCCTGCCCCAGAGACTCCCCATGCTTTGAACAGGATTCCAATCTACATTAGGCAGAGCCCCTCACAAACACTCTTCAAGAGAAACCTTGACGAGTGGATGGGAAACGACATTTACCCCGGGGATCACTGCAGTGGCTCTGCTGGACAGAGGCACAGGGAACTAATGGCTCTGCTGGACAGAGGCACAGGGGACTAATATAAGGGGGCGGCTAATGCCAACACATTCTGGCTAGGCTTATAGATGCCCTCGGGCAGATAGCCTAGTACTTACCTATGAACCTATTATATTGGGTACACACAGCTATGCTTGTAAAGACCCTCAGGTCAACAGCCTAGTAACCACCTATGACTATGACTATGGACAGTAAGGTACAAGCAGTGAAAATGGTTCTAATCCATTTAAAAAAATGCCTCTCCTGTATATGTTATTAATCAACCAGAGGAGAAGCCGTGGACCATAATTAGTAACGAAATGAAGGAATTTGAGGAGGAAACAGGGAAGGAGTTAATTGGAATATGTTCTTTCTCTCCACAGGCAAGGCTGTTTAGGATTATCAGATTAGAAGGGATACTTTTAAACTACACAGCCAAGTCTCATATACATACACAAGCATAACATTAGAAATCCAAATTGAAAGAAATGGGGGTTGGGGCAGGGGTGTTTCATGAATTAAGGGGCATGTAGGATTTTTTGGATACAATCCTTTATGAAGAATAACCATTTTATTTACAAAGAAGCAGAAAGTATTTTGAAAACTAAGCCAATACGGGAATGAAAAAAGGAGATTCTGCCAACAGCGGCACAGAAAATAGTTAAGGGGGAGCTTCAATTTATTGGAGAAAATTCCCAAGGAACCAAGATACTGGGAACAAAATAACTTGGAGGTGGGGTCAGAGTGGGATGAGAAGTTTGGACTGTGCACTGGAAACTGCTTTCCCTACCACGGACTGATAAGAGTATAGGCAAAGAGAAAGGGATAGGGTATTGTTAAATGAAAGCCCACTCTGGTTGACTTTTTAGCTTTGTCTACAAAAGCTGTTGTTAAAAAAGGGGAAATTAGTAGGGCATATAAAATAATGGATGGTAACTATAAGAAACAATCAGAAGAATTTAGAAAATACTGGAAAATGAGAATGGAAAGGCAATACACAAAGGAAAAAAATGGAATAAAATTTTTGTATGTAATAAAATCTAGAAGGTTTAGGATTTTTGCACTGTGGTGTCTGGATAGGCATTTTTACACCTCAAGTAGACTTCAGAGAATTTCCCATAGGTTGATGAGAAATACCAGAGGTATGATAGGAAAGACAGGGTACTTGGAAACATGTTTTTTTTTTTTGGGGGGGGGGGGATGCAATGAAGTGGAAAACTTTAAAACTTTCCAACAGGGTACTTTTGCAAAAATGTTACGGGATCAAATTATTGTAATTAAGGGACGTATTCTATTTTGATGGGTTATAAACCAAAGCCTAAGGCAAATACTGTTGGCTGCTAAAAAAAACAATTGCTATAAAAAGGAAATCAAAATTGAAACCAACTACAAATGAATTACTGAATGTTGTAAAGCACAGAGAACTAGAGGATGGAACATTAGAAGAGAGAAGAAATAAAGTACATAGAAATAAATTAAATTTGTGGGAACAAAGCATATAGAATAATGTTCAGGAGGAGGAATGAAATTTCAGGGAAGGCAGGACTTCAGCAATTTATGCAGTGTTCAAGTAAATGATAATTAGAAAGAAACCACCTCAGGGATTCAGAAACAAACCCAGCGCATGTGATAAGGGCTGTGGTAAAAATATAAGTTATCCATGAGGTATTATTTTGCAATTCACAGAAACATTAGCCACAATGAGGAAAGATCTCATTTATCACATAATGTACAAGTCTCACAATTGCAGTTAACTACTGCTAGTGCAGATCAGCACTTTCATGCGGTAGTTAACACTGGTGGCACATGCATCGTGGTGGTACAGGCCCCCACCCATTCACTCTCCCATGCAATTACATATAGTAAACCATACACATACATCATATACCACATACCTGTCCTTGTGTTTCTAGAACATCCCGAATGTCTCCTTTGTCTTTCCTCATAAATCATGGATGATTACAGTCAGCCATTAATGCCAGGCATTACAGTTTCACACTTCAGATCCTAGATTAAATACTGCAAAAGCTGTAATTCTACTGACTTTATAAGTTTGAGAGGAATAATTTCAATCAGTCCCTGAGAGTGTGTTTTCCCCCCCATTATTTTTGGTTTTGCATAGATGTCTTAAGCTGAAAGGTTGAAAAGCATGCTTATATATGCCCTGCCCCTCTCCCTCATAACTCACAAAATGTTGCAGGCCTTGCATAATACCAGAGATCCTAACTATATGGTATAAAAACTTGTCATACTAATGTATCACTTAGTATAGTGGGTCAGTGATGCTGTTTCTTGTGTCAGAATTACAGGATTCAAGTTCTTTTTTCCTCCTTTCTACTTTATGATTAGTTTCATGTTTTATATTTTGCTGCACATCATTCCTGGTATCTAGTGGTGGCGCAAGGGCCTACTATCCTCTGTTGCAGTTGGGAAGGTGCAGGGTTTGAATTACTTTAGTGCCTTGAAGGCATGCTATTTATAGTGTCTCTTGTGTCTAGTGGTCCCCCTAAACCTGTGCCATTAAGGCACGATTTGTACTGTTACCCTTGGTGGATAGTGTTCTCCCTCGACTCTAAGTGCCGTTAAGGCACAATATTAAAAATGTATTCCTGCTATCTAGTATTCTTCTTGACCCCATGTTGCAGAGTTTTTGGGTTAGTCTAGGGAAGTGTGACAGTATGACACCCGCCATATACACACACATATACACAATAACAAGACATACACACTTACCAAATCTAGCCCCTCAATAACCCCCCCCCCCCGTGACCTCTTCATTTTGCAGCACAGTGGTACAACTGTCTCAAGAATATGTAAAAGATAACTTGAGATGTACAACTCATGTACATCTCATGGTGACCTTTCTGAATCAAGCCTTACATATGTATAATGCATGATATAAAAAAACTGTATCTTTTACTATAACTGTGTGTGTTCCCATGTCACCATGCTATGTGTGAAGCTATTAAAGGTGTTATAAAAAACAGTTACAAAGAGCAGAAAGCTTTCAAATTCATATCTCAATTTAATGCTTAACATATTCCCTTTTGTGCTACAGTCAATTACATTTTAAGCAGCTTAGCTAACAGACTGAATTACTATAACTTGTACAACAAAAAGGAACCAAAGGTTATATAGAACATACAAAGACAGGTATAAATACTGCTTAAATCCAAAATGTTAAGCAGTCAAGTCATACAAAAATATAACTACAGCTGAAATGGCTATGATATAAATATTACAATTAACATGTTATTCAGAATGAACACTAGTATAATCTCTGAACTGAGCACCCCAAACTACCAACACCTTGAGCACAGCCAGGCAGGTGTCTAAACTCTCTCTCTCTCACTCCTCCATCTCTGTTTAACCTCGTCACATTCATCTCAATCAGTCAATAATGGTACTTCGGTGAAAGGCGTACCCAACAAGAAACTGAGAGGCACATCACATCATTCAGTGTCTGCAACATCTTTCCTTCCCATAAATTGACTTGAATATAATCCTGGTTGGACTACGCTCAACCTATTCAGCTTCCTAGAGCAACTTAGTTGAAGAGGAATATTCTCCTTAGCACCCATCAAATGCAGAATAAATACCAAAGTGTAAAAGCAACAAAATAAATGAAATGTCACCTTCTAAAAGATTTCCATCCAAGAAAAATATACTTCTAAAATGTAGCAAACGCAACTCACAAACTTCATAAAAGTTATACTACACCTAACAGACCAGAATTTTGCAATCTTCAATACTTAGGCAGATATATGCAAAAAAAAAAAGTTATAATTGTTTGTCTAATGAAAGTGATGTAAAAGGCAGTTTCACCAGTTTTACTGTCTTAAGAAGAAGCCCTCTGGAAATTAAGTCCATAAATATGCAAACAGAAAGTGGAGTCTAACGTTCACACCTTGAGTATCAATGTCACTAAAATGGCGAATAAAACTACAAAATTATCACTGACAGTGGATGGTTCTAAGTAAAAATATCACTTTCTTTCAAAAAGTGCTTCTGTTTCCTTGGCTTAGTACTATATTTTCAATTGCTCTGCCACTTTATGTTCTCCCATGCGGACCAATAAAATTTAGTCCAGTCGATGAATGTAGGCAGCACACAGAAACACTATCCAACAGTAAAGGTGAGTGCCCTGAAGTATAGCATAAAACTAACATTTTAATCAAGCCCTCAGTCCTGTGAACCCTCAAACTGTTAAGGCCAGAAGCCTGACATTCCCTTAGTCTTCTATTCCCGTCTGAGCATAAAAATGCACTTGTATGCATCTGCAATAGTATGCACCCATGTTCTTCAAATGTGCATGAATCCCAAAAGTGCAGCAGTTTGACTATCAGGCTAATGTGAATAGAGAGATTTAACATGTCAGTAAGGAAACTGGCAGTTTTGATCACAGGAAGCTGATTATGAACGGACCTCAAAGTGCCAAAGTTTAGCCCATCTGCTTCTAGGCAGAGGTGGGTCACAATTGCTTCTAAAGATACATTTGTTCATAGGTTCATAGGTATGTGCTAGGATAATGGCCCTGGAGCCTTTACAAGCCTAGCCTATAGGATTACCCTGGCATCATGCTACTCGACCTTAGTTCCCACTGCCTCTGTCGAGTAAAGCCACTGGAGTGATCCCTGGGATGAATTTTCTATTTCCCATCCACTCATCAAGATTTCTCTTGAAGAGGGCCAGTGAGGTGCTCTGCTTGACATGTACGGGAAGTCTATTCCATACCATGGGCAATCTCTGGGTTATGAACTTGCCCTCCAGCATGTTTTGTTGATTGTAGTAATGAGGTTGAGGTCTCTGGAGCATGTGGTACAGACGGATTGAGATTTCTTTACATGTAACATTTCTAACAGATCTGGGTCAGACATGGCTTTGCATGTCAAGCAGAGATTGTCTCTAAGTAGGCGATATGAGACAAAGAATAGTTGGGAGTTTTTTTGAGGCTGTCCATACAGGACAAATGTTTAAGGCCTAGGATTCCTCTTTGTGAGGTACTTTTGCAGCATCTCCAGTTGTTGCAGGTGTTTAGTGAGGTACATGCCAAATGGGGCATTGTACTCAATGACTGGCCTAATGAGGGAAGAGTAGAGGGAGACAATGACTTCTCTCTTCCTGGATGCAAAACCTTTAGTAATGAGATATGCCACATAGGACTTTCTGACCACAGTGGCAATGTGGTGGTTAAAAGAAAAGTTGCTGTCAACCTGTGTTCCCAGATCTCTTATAATATTTTCTGTGATCAGTGGGCTACCATCAATGTGGTAATTCATGGGAACCGGGTTTTTCCCAAAGGGGATGACGACACTTTTTTTGGCATTGAACTTAAGGCCATGGTTCTGACACCAGTTGTTAGTCTCAGTGAGGCCTTACTGTAGGATGTCAACATCACTTGGGGAGTTAATAATAGTTCCTAACTTGCAATCGTCTACAAACTTTGTCAGCCAGAGTCCCTTCATGTTGGCCTGGACTTCAAAGAAGTAGATACCAAACAGGAGAGGACCCAGGACTGAACCCTGTAGGACTCCATGACTGGTTGGCAGTCTGACTTGGAGTCAGCTTTCACACTGTGGGTTCTGTGAGCCAGTTTGCAACCTACCTAGTGATATAGGGGTTGGTGCTTAGCTTAGTGAATTTTTCTATGATTCCTGAGTGGGTAATGGTATCAAAGGCCTTGGCCAGATCAAGGTAGTCTGTATGAACCACCTTGCCTTCATCCACAGCTCTGGTGACTGACTCAAAGAAGTCAACGAAGTTGAGCAGGCATGATCTACCCTTCAAAAACCAAACTGTGTGGGATCCAGAGTTTGGAGATCCCCTGTATCCTTGTTTATTAGGTCCATGATGATGCATTCCATAGCTTTGCATATCAGACTCATCAGGCTAATGGGACGATAGTTCCCAGGATCTGTAGTCACTCCTCCTTTGGGGAGAGGGATGACTGTAGCAGTGCGCCATTTGGTAGGGACAAGGCCTGAGGTGAGGCTGTGGCTGAACAGGGCACACAGGTGAAGTGCCAGTTCACTCTGTAGTTCATGCAGAACTCAGCCAGGGATATTGTCACGTCCCATAGAAGCTGTATTCTTAGCCTTGGACAGTGCTGTTTTAACCTGTGCATTAGTAATACTGGGTGCCTGGCAATCTACTGGTATTGTGGGGGGGGATAAAGTTGGTACTGAATCTGTCGGCCTGTATATTGGCAATATCTGTTGGCTCGGTATAGGAGGTACCATTGTGCAGTACCTCAGAGCAAATCTAGGTATTGCCGTGGAGATTTTTTTACATAACTATAGAAAGCCTTGTGGTTGTCTTTAGTATCCGCTGCAATTCTATTTTCATAGCTAGCTTTAGAGAATTTGATGAGGGATCGCAACATTTTGTTGAGGCTGATAAGGGATTTTTTCAAGTCTTGGAACGTCACCTTATTCTGCATCAGCTTCCTCCTTCTGTTGTAAAGTTTGTTTATGGCAGGGGACCACCAGATTGGCTTCCTTTTTTTGGAGGAGAGTGTCTTGGTTCTGTTGGGTATGGTGAGACCCATGCATTTGTATACGTGTTTGTACAGTGCATTGGTATATGATCTGGCGGTCATGCAACTATTATCCATTTGCATGGGTACCGTGAAGTTAGCCACCTCTGTTTTTAGGAGCCCAAAGTTAGCTTTGGAGAAGTTTTTCATGTTGGTTACCTTTGTGTGTGTGTGTGTGTGTGTGTGTGTGTGTGTGTGGGGGGGGTTCCAAGGTGATTAGTTTGCGGTTAGATATAACTAGGAGGAGTTGACTATTGGTGTATAGCAACGGTCGCCCATGACCAGGTCAAGGATGTTGCTACCTCTAGTGGAGGTACGAACGAGCTGGTCTAGAGCATTGGAATTAATGAATTCCAGGAAACTTCAGGCAAGTGTATTGTTACAGGAGTAGTTTTCCCAGTTAATGGAAAGGTAGTTGAAGTCGCCCAGTACGAGAATGTTAGGTTGGACCCTAATATTCTCCAGGGTGCTTAGCAACGTGGAATGTGAGTCTTGGGACATGGTTGGGGACCTATAGCAGGCAATGACCTGAATCCCTGTCTTATCCAATGTTAGCTACACCTGAAGTATCTCTGATGCGTTATGTTGGGCTACCAGTCTGGAGGTGTGTGCATCCTTTATGAATATGGAAACACCACCGCCTTTGGAGCGAAGGTCCAAGTTCTGTGCCTGGAAGTTGTGGAATGAGTTACAGCCTGGTAGTGCAGGGGTGCTTTCTGCTGTCTTGAACCAGGTCTCTGTTACAGCACAAATGTCGATGTTCTCTATTTTAAGGAGTGCTTCCAGCAAGTGCATTTTGAGATTTAGACTTCTAGCACTGAGCAGCATGACCTTCAGATTGCATTTGTTTGTAGCTGTTATGGTGGTAATTTGATCTTTGGAACACCGCCTAAAAAGGCACTATAGGGGTGGGAAGAGCCTTGTCCAGTATTCCGAAGCCCAGGGGTGACAGATGCCGGCCATCTCTGGCAAAGCATTGAGGTCTGTCAATCATGTCATCCCAGGCAGACAGACACTGGATCCCCTTAGAATGACAGCAGAAACTTAGCCAATTGTTGAAATCAATCATTTTCTGCTTATACTACGGTATTATTCTGGGTGATGGTAGGATGCTGCTCAGGGCTAGGGTCATACCCACCTAGACTACATAATCCGAGAGCTCCTCCATGTCTCTTTTCATTTAGTCCATGGAGGTACGTCTCAGGTCATTCACACCCACATGCACAATGACAGAGTCATATTTGTACCTGCTGTTGAGGGACCTGAGTTCATACATTATGTGGCGGATCCTGGCACCCGACAGGCAGCTGCTGTTACTTTCTTATTATTCAGCCTAGTGAGTGGGACATCAGTGTGCCTCACTATCGAGTCACCTATGACTAGTGTGCAGGGCATGCTGTTTTGCCTTAAGGGCTTTGGTTGAGTGGCACACTGTTCAGGAGAGTTATGTCTCACATGACTAGTGTTGTATTGTGGTGGTCATGTGCATTTCTGCCTTGGAGGTCTCTGCTGGTGAGTGTTTTTATGTGAAGGCAGTGCTGGTGTGTGTTCCAGAGGGCTATGTGTTCCATGTGATGTGGTGTAAGTGTTGACATTCTCCTCTTGACCAGTTATCCCAGTCTTGGCTGGAGAGTACGTGGCTTCCAATTTGGATAAATAAGTCATCTCTCACAAGTCTGAGTGCTGGGAGGTAAGAGGAGAGGGTAGTCAGTGTACATGAGGCAGTTGCTACATTGCCTTAGGACATCCAAGTTCACCAGGTTAATAGGAGAAAGCCTGGAGGGGTGGGCATTAATAATAAGTAATGGAGCCATTTCCTTGTAGAAGGTTTAGCGCTGGTAGCACTTGTGTGTGCTACAATAATTGCTACAAGTAGTCTGGTAAAGTGCTAGACTAATAAGCTAGTAAAAGTGTAGGAGAGGCGAGAACTAGGAGATCTAATGGAAAAATTGAAGAGCAGACTTTGGCACCGCTCAGAAGCTTACAAACAGTCCTGGATACAGCAAATCTGTATCTGGACTAAACTAGTTACAAGAAAGGTAGAAAACAAGCGCAAACGCTGGCTTTTAAAACTGAAAGTTGAAAGAGATGGAAAAAAAACTGCACAAACGGTCAATAAACTACGATTTCTAGGCCAGAAACCACTCTTCTTGTGGTACATAGGCTACCGAGTGCTTACCAATCCCACTGATAAGCTAAAACACTTCCCTCCAACACAAAATGTCTTGGGGGGCTCAGAAGCTTACATACAGTCCTGGATACAGCAAATCTATATCTGGACTAGACTAGTTACAGGAAAGGCGGGAAACAAATGCAAATGCGGACTTTTAAACTAGAAAGTTGAAAGAGATGTAAAAAAAACTGCTGAAACAGCCAATAAAAGTACAGTTGTGTACACTTACCATAAATGTAGATGTTCAAGTGTATTCACTGTTGCAGTCATTACAATTGGGTTATCCTGCTGGCAGGCTACCCTCAGTCGGCCTGAATTCCAAGGTCTAAGTCCGGCGTTGGTTGCTGTCGCCTCTTCCCTGACGTCAGTGCGCCAGGGGTATAAAAGATGCAGCCGACGCCATTTTCTTCAGTTTTTCTTGCCCCAGATGTCAGGTGCCCCCAAAAGGGTAGGCTAAAAATATGTCAATAAAACATGCATGCACCAAAGTATATATTTTGTCTTCATCTACAAGCAAATACACCACATAGGTTGTATAGAATCGAGAAGTACATACAAGTTCCAGCAAAGAAATGGGGGATGGCGGGTGGGTAACCTGGACTGCAACAGTGAATACACTTGAACATCTACATTTATGGTAAGTGTACACAACTGTACTATGTTCTTCCTGTTTCACTGTTGCAGTCATTACAATTGGGTTGAATCCCAACGCTAAGGTTGGGAGGCTGGGGCTAAATAGCATTAGGAGCAGCTATTAGGCCCTGCAGAACTGCAGTGGCAAAGCCTGCCCTGGATTTAGAGTAGAGTGGTAAGTGATAGTGCTTTGTGAAGGTGTGCACTGAACTCCAAGTAGCAGCCTCTAAAATGTCTTTGGTTGGTACTCCTGAGGAAGGCTGCTGAAGTGGCTGCTGCTCTGGTTGAATGTGGCCTAATGCCCTTAGGTACTGGCTTGCCATGTTGTGAATAGCAGAAACGAATGCAGTGACCTATCCACTTTGAAACAGTCTGCTTTGAGATGGCCTTTTCTTGTGATCCTGCAGCATATGCCACTAGTAATTGCTCTGTCTTTCTGAAAGCTTTGGTTCTGTTCGAATAGAAGCGTAGCTGTCTGTGTATGTCCAAAGAATGCAGAATTCTCTCCCCCTTATTCTGTGGGTTTGGATAAAAGGTGGGCAGATGAATAGTTTGGCTAAAGGCCACACTGGACACTACCTTAGGCATAAATGTCGGATTTGTCCTCAGAGAAACCCTGTATGGATAAAAAATGATAAAAGGTTCCACAGCCATTTGTGCCTGTAGCTCTGACATTCGTCTTGCAGAAGTTATTGCTAGGAGCAGAGCTGTTTTCCACGATAAAAACTTTATATCAGCTGTAGCGGCTGGCTCAAAAGGAGGCAGGGTGAGTTTTTCCAAGACATAATTGAGGTCCCATGCAGGTATTGGTGATCTCCTTGGGGGCCTTAACTTTTTGGCCCCTCTGAGGTACTGCCTTAATAAAGGATGAGAAAAGATTGGTGGCTCTGTATTGTAATGTGCTGAAATGGCAGAGGCACGAATTTTTATAGATGAAAATGATAGGTCTTTGTCCAGCATCTCAGTCAAGTATTGCAAAATCTGAGGGATATTTGATACAGCTGTGTCAATACCTTGTTCTTGGTTCCAAGCACAGAATTTCTTCCATTTTCCAGCATAGGATTTTCTAGTACTAGGCCTCCTGGCCTCCAAAATGACATCCATCACCGCTTTAGTGAGAGGTGTGTTTTGTATGACTACATTATCCGCCATGCTGCCAGATTTAAGGTCTTGAGTTGGCTGTGCAGAATTTGATTGTTCTGCTTAGACAGTAGATGAGGCACTTGAGGTAAGGTCCAGGCTGGGCATTGAGACAAGTTCCTTAGGATTGGATACCATTACTGGTGTGGCCAGTCTGGGGCAATCAGTATCATTTTTGGCTTCTCCTGTCTGACCTTTAGGAGTACCTTGGGGAGGAGAGGCAGAGGAGGAAAGGCATATACTGTTAAGTTTTTCCAGCTGAAAGATAGGGCATCCACTTTCCATGCTTGTCTGTGATAAGTCCTTGTGCAGAATCTCTTTAGTTGGCAGTTGTGAGGTGAGGCAAATAGATCTATGTCCGGGCATCCCCATTTCCTTGTTACCATGATGAAGACTTGTGGATCCAATTTCCACTCGTCGGGATCCATGAGGTTCCTGCTTAGTTCGTCTGCCAGAGTATTTATCTTTCCTGGCAGAAATTGTGCCTGCAGGTGTACTTGGTAAGTCAATGCTGTGTCCCACAAAGTCATGGCTAGTCTGCAAAGGGGGGTAAGAATGAGCGCCTCCCTGCTTGTTTATATACCACATGACCATGGTGTTGTCTGTCTTTATCAGTAGTTATCCCAGATGAAGTAGGTCCTTGAAGGCTGTCAAGGCATTTTGAACAGCTAGCATCTGTTTTTGATTTATATGTAGATGCATTTGGTTTGTGGACCATGTCTTGAATACATTTTCCTGCCATGTGGGCTCCCCAGGCATAATCCGATGCATCCGTTGTTAATGTCTGTGTGGCTGGGGGTAAAGTGAATGGCTGTCCCTTGTTCTGGTGACAAGCCTTCACCCACCATCGAAACTCCTGTTGCAGGCAGGGAATGAGAGTAACTATTGTTTCCAGGCTGTAGCAATGTTGAGTCCAAACACTTTTTAAGTACCATTGAAGTTTTCTCATATGCAGTCTTGCATATGGAATTAGTAGAATGCAGGATGCCATGAAGCCCAAAGCCTGCAGAATTTTTCTTGCAGATAACTGGGCCTTTGTTGCCAACAGTTTGAAATAGGTAGTCAGTTGCCTTTGTTTGTCTGGCGTGAGATAAGCCATCTGGACAGTTGTATTTAAGCTTGCACCCAAGAATATTATCTCTTGAGAGGGTACTAGTTTTGATTTCTGTTCGTTGGCTATGTACCCTAGGCATGGTAGTAATCTCTTTACAAACGCCAGATGCTGTAGTAAAATGTCCTTGTTCTCTGCTTGAATGAAGCAGTCGTCCAAGTAAGGATATATTTGTATTCCTCTGTCTGCAGAATGCAATTACTGGTGCCAGGCACTTTGTGAAGACCCTGGGCACAGTAGATAAGCCAAAGGGCAGTGCAGAGAATTGGTAGTGCATTGAGCCAGCTTTGAATCTGAGGTATCTTCTGCATGTTTGTCTGACTGGGACATGCAGGTATGCCTCTTTTAGATCTAAAGTCCACAAGCCAAGCCTTCTTGCCCAACATGGGCAGAAGCTGCTATAGAGTCAACATTTTAAATTTTGGAATATCCAGATATGTGTTTAGAATAGATAGGTCCAGTATTGGTCTCTAGGCTTTGCCCTTTCTGGGTACCAAGAACAATCTTGAATGAAATCCTTGTCCCTGCTCTTGCTCTGGTACTTGTTGAATGGCCCTCATGTCCATGAGGGATGAGACTTGTTTTTGTGCCTCTGCCCATTGATGTTTTGGCAGGTCTGGCCAACCGTTTCCCCTTGGCAGGGTATGGAAGTGAAACTTGTAGCCTTGTGACACTATGTTTAAGACCCATTTGTCCTGGGTTATGTTTCAATTTTGAGAAAAAAGTGCTAGTTTTCCCCCTAAAGGTGCTGCCAGAAGATAAGTGCTTGGCGCAGGCAGGGGGAAGTCATTGGGACTGTTTCCTGTATGGCTGTGATTTGTCTTCTCCAGTTTTGGAGGTAGAAGCACCCCATTGTTTAGACCTGTACGAACCTTGGGGCTGGGATCTGCCTCTAGGGCATCTGTATCTGCCCCTTTGTGGCCTGTCTGACACCGGAAAGGACAAATTCTCTGTAGGCCAGTGTCTGCTAGATCTTGGTGGCTGTACCTGTAAGAAATCTTTGACTGTTTGCATAGATTTAGCTTTGTCCTCCATTTTCTTTAACACGTCTTCTGCTTTAACACCAAACAAAGCATCATGCTGTAATGGAGCATCTAATAATTTTGCTTTAACATGATCAGGTAGATTTTGTTCCTTTAACCAAGTATGCCTCCTAATGACAGAAACCATAACTGCGGCCCTGCAGGAGGCCTCCAGAGAATGAAAACCACATTGCAAAATATGCTTTCCAACTTGTTCAGCTGCATGCAATAATTCCTGCATTTCTTTGTTTTCTGCACATTCAGAATTTATCAATATTTTCTGATTAAGCAGTGACATAATATATTGCTGATATTTGAGCATATGAAACTAAGCCCTTATAGCCAGGGTAGCAGAAGTGTACATCTTTTTTCCCCATCTGTCCAGTGCCCTAGAATCCCTGTCAGAGGGAGTAGGGTTTTTTGCAGTGTCAGCCTTGACCCCTTTGGGACCCTGAGAGACAGTTTCTGGGTCAGCAGCAGGGTTTTTGAAAAGGAATTTATGAGAGTCAGGAACCCTGTAGTTCCTGTCCGGCTTAACAGGAGCTGGAGGTAAGGAGTCAGGGCTCAGACTGGACTCTAAAAATACATCATCGACAATGTCTAACACAGGTGGAATAGCTAGGGGCCTGTGTTGTGGTAGTAAAAGGAAGTCTCTGAGCCTTTTCTTAGATTCTGAGTAATCTTGGCTCTCCCAGTGGAAATGCTCCCTCATGGTATGTAAAGTTTCTCCAAAAGAATAATACTCAGGAGGAGAGGCTGAAGGGATTGATTCTTCAGCATCAGAATCCTCATAGGGAGGGAGACAGTATTCCTGATCAGAAGAGGAATCAGAGGAAATGGAAACCTGATCTGAAGATTCGTATTATGTCTCTTGCCTAGGCCTCTTATCAGGAGGGGGATGGGAACCCCTGATCAAAGTAATTAGGTCTTTGGCCATTTTGAGTATCTGATTTTTAGGCATGGAGGCCCGTCCATGAGGCTGTTGTACTTGTTTCTTTGTCTTTAAAGGTGCTTTAGTCTTTGCCTTTGAAGCTGAAGTCGTTTTAACATATAACTGAGTAGGTCTGAAGACACCCTCAGAAGCCGATGCCTGCTCAGCTGCTCCGGACCCATCTGAGGGAATAGTTTCCGAAGGTCCAATACCTTGAGCTTCCAGCGGCCTGGTCTACTCCATGTGGGTGTTGGTAGCGGCCTACGAGTCTAAAGTAGCGGTCATCAGGGGCTGCAAAGGTGCCTCACTGAGAACCAGTGAACCAGCGACTGGCTTAGAAGAAGCCTCGTCGTCGGTTTTGGACCTCGGATGCCTGTCCTTTTCCTTGCGTTTCTTGTGCACTCCGGTAGTTGGATGGCTATCCGACGGCACTGTATAGTTAAATCATGCCAAAACAGTGAAATGCAAAATCGCACTGACGCTTAATAATGCGTTGGTTAAATCTAGCACACAAACGACAATTAGCAACATCGTGGTCAAGACCAAGGCAAGGAATACAGTAAGAATGAAAGTCCTTATGAGGTATTTGCTTCCCACAAGAAATACAATTATTAACTTTTCCTGACATCGGCCTGGAGCAAGAAAAAAGTTTCCCCAATGGGGTACATAGCTTTTAGTGAAGACTTCGGATCTGAAATTCGAACACGAAAATCTCAGGAGTTGGCCGACTGGCACTTGCAAACTGCTTTTGCTCCGGGCACCGCGCGGGAAGAAAGAGTGAAGAAAATGGCGTCGGCTGCATCTTTTATACCCCTGGTGCACTGACGTCAGGGAAGAGGCGACAGCAACTGACGCCAGACCTAGACTTTGGAATTCAAGCTGACTGAGGGTAGCCTGCCAGCAGGATAACCCAATTGTAATGACTGTAGTGAAACACGAAGAACATCTACAATTTCTGGGCCAGAAACCACTCCTCTTGGTGTAGAGAGGCTACCTAGTGCTTACCACTCCCACTGATAAGCTAGAAGGCTTTCCTCCAACACAGAAAGGCTTGGGGGCTCAAAAGCTTACAAGCAGTCCTGGATACAGCAAATCTGTATCTGAACTAGACTAGTTACAGGAAGGGCAGGAAACAAGCTTAGAATTTTTTTTTTTTTTTTACATAAAGTTGAAAGAGATGGAAAAACTGCCCAAACTGCAGGTGGAATAAGAATGTCAAAAGCAGTCTTCTCCCACGCTGAAGTATGTATTAAAAGACAGTCTACCTTTAGGTGCTAATACAAAGAAGAATACAATGTGATTATTGCTGCAGAATTTACCCTGTGAAACAGATTTGCACTTTTGACTTGCATAAGAAAGATTCTGCCCCCCCAACTGGCACCACAATTAACAGAAACTGTATATGGTAACAGAAATACAGATCGTTTAGGAAACTGTTATGCAACCTTTGCACAAGTGACATCTATACCTAGTGCATCTTGCAACAGATTTGAAAGGTTATGTTTACTTGTGTCTTTCGGCTTTTCCCGGTTAGGGGTCGCCACAGCGGAACTCCGGTCTGCTAATGATTGGCAGTAGATTTTTACGTGCCGAGTTGCCAGCCCTGATGCACAACCTTCAACAAAGGTACGCCCATTCACACATGTCTCCACACAGAAGACGCTCTAGCTGAGAATCGAACAGGACAACGTCATACTGTGACGATGCAAAGAAATCAATGCAGAACCAAAGCTGTGGGATGGAACATAGTCTTGGCCCCCTTACAAATCTACATAGTGTGGATGTTAATTCAACAATGTCAAAAGAAAGGTATTGCCCTCCAAATGTAAAAACTTATTTAAAATATTTATACAATAAAGATACAAACAACGAATTCTACTTTCCTTTAATACTATAGGAATGTGTTTCTTTCAGCTGCTGTATCATTAGTTAACATACTTGACTGGTTTAGAATTCCCTTTTACATAAAGAAAGCAAATTCAGAAAGTTACATTTCCGAACAAGGACTTGATTAATGGATGGGCCTGACGTCTTGCTTTCAGACAAGTTTCCAGATGGAGCTGACATGCATTCCAAGACATTTCCATTACTACTGACATTAATTAACTGGACTAGGGCAGAACAAACAATATTTGCAATGGGCAGACAGTGTGCACTGAATGCAATTTTTATTACGTCATGAACAGCACCAATCACAATGAAGATACTTTTTTTAAAAGTGTGAATAATTAATGAAAGGATGGCTGATTTATTTTATTTAGACATGTGGGAGATGATCAGAACAGCTCTGTTTAAGAATAGCCCATGATTAGTGGACCCATCTTGAAGTTTAGGAGTTGCATCTAAGTTAATAGCATCCATTTTACACAATATGCCTTGTATAAAGGAAAGTAATATGGCTGGTCACAGCTGAAAATAATGATAAAACTGATCTATAGTCTACATCTCAGTTAATTAACTGCAGACCATATACAAGAATATCAACAGAATTCACTTCTACATGAGATAAAATGCTGCAAACTTTGAAAAGAAAACATACTGCAACTTCTCCTGTAAGGATAAGCAGCATATGCCTTTCCATTCTAGCATATGAAATAAATCACTAGCTTCATTAAAAGAAAAAATAAATTAATTTGATGTTTGTGAAAGAGCATGGCTTGTACATATAATTTGTTAAATTTCAGTCTATATGCTACAGTGAAAGGGAAAAAGAAACTGCAACAGTACTAGTTGACTTGACACATCTATATCATTGTAAGTTGACTGCAACCCACTTTGTCAGCAATAATAAACATTCCTTTGCAGTTACTTGTTTTTTTACAGGAATTTATTTTCCCTTTTTAATATTTTTTTCTAAAAATAGCGACTGACCATTACTGAGAAAGTGGAAACTATTAGATTACATAAAAGACAATGACAGTAGAACACAAAATGTTAATGTTACAAAACTTTATTTTTAAAGGTTCTTTCATATGTTGCAAATATTTGCAGTTTCCAAAAAAACAGACCCAAGATGTCATCTGAAAAGTAGTTATGTGTATGTAGACATACACATATATATAAAAGAAACCCACAAACTTCACAACTACAGCCAGCTGAATGATGCAAGAAGAAAACGTCAGATATACTGTCCCTTTTTTTGTCTGGTTATAATTAAGGATGTTTCATTACTTCATTCTGAAGTCTTCGGGTCTGCAAGAAACACAAAAAATAAATAAGTCATCATACTGCTAAAATGAATTACGTATTCCAAATAAACAGAACCTAAATATTTTTGCATAGTGTACTAAGCTCCAGGGCAACACTTTGCCTGAAGATTACTGAAACAGACACATATACAGAAGGTCAGCAGAATACATTTTGGCACAACACAGCTTTTTGAGCTAGGCTGGGTGAGCTACTAAAGTTCTGTACATGGAATGTGTTCTCAACATTACTACAAACCTACAGCAGTCCTTCTCAAGAGCTTTAGTTGAGTTCACTGAGATCAGAAAGTTAGGAAAATGCATTCAAAAGTTACCAAACAGCTTTTTAAAAAACTCTGTCAAGGATGCCACAGAGGCAATGAATGTATCTGAACGAGTGTATCATGCCACCCTCCCCATCCTTCTTATTGCCCAACGAATACAGGTATATAACCTACAGTTACTAGAAGTTAATGCGATACATTTCAGATCACATCGGCAGCCTGTTTAGCTACTTTTATACCAGGTCATGCCACCACTGGGACCTACCCTACTTAGGCCTCTAATTTTATTTATTTATTTTATTTATTTGCCATTGAGAGTTTACCAAAAAGAGTCCTGGGGGAAAAGAGGCCGTTTTTCAGAACAGTCTGAAGTTACTACTATATAGAAATAAAACATTATAAGATATAGATACATAATTATACAACATAGAGATAAAACTTAAATACATTTGAAAAATGAAAAAAGAAATTGATATGAAATGAAAACAGAGTTGTTGAGGAAGAAACAGAAATGTTGAGGGAACATACACAGAAATTGGGAGAATTAATACTAAATAGAATGAAATGTGGGAAGTTATAAATGTGTGATGTGGAATAAAGATGAGGGATGAGGGGAGGGAGAGGGATATGAGGGACAGGCAAGAACAATATATATATATCTTTTTTGATGATTATAAATTTTTTAGCAAGTTGAAATGGATGGAGAGGGTGAGTTTCAAAGGCGGGAAAGGTTGTGTGAGTTTAAGAGGCGAACTGGTAGGGGATAGATAGTGTTTTGTGTACTACTAATAGGTTTTGATTGTTAGACCTTAGGACTCTGTTTGATTGTGCTTTTTGAGGGCTTTGAAGACAGAAGATGACAGGCAGAAGACAGAGGAGGAGGAAAAAGAGAAGGGCTGAGAATGAGCTTGTGTAGCGAAAGTCAGCAATCAAATAAATTTAAATTGATGAGGGAAATCAAGCCAATTGGTTTTGAAGGTTGTGGTAATTTGGCTATTTTGTTATATTTGTTGGAAAGCTGTTTTAAAAAAGAGTTTTTAGGGCTGTTTTTAGGAGAGTTAGTAATTGGTGGAGGATTGAGAGAAGGGAGGAGAAAGAGAGAAAAGAGAGCGAGTGTAATTTTGAGGGAGTATTGGTTCTGGCGGTTTTCTGGTGGTAGGTTTTTTTGGTTTTTAGTATTTTTTAGTAATAGTTGGTTGTAGATATTGTCAATTAGTACACCTAGTAGCTTAGTTTACACCTAGTAGTCAGACACTAGTTCTTTAGGTTTGGAATTTAGGCTGAAGAGGAATTGAAGAAGGAGAGTAGGGGAGGTGAGGTGGATTTGGAAGGAAGTTTTTTTAAGTTGCATTGGAGAGGCATTGAGTGCTGCTAAGTCCAATGTTTAGTTATTTAAAAGGCTTAGGCTTGCTGAGTAAGTTTTTTTGGAGGGAGGAGGTGGAGAGGAGGTGGCAGAGAATGGAAGCATCATATCATCTGATTGGATGATGATGGAGGATTTTGGGAAAGTCATAAATTCATAAACAACATTAGGGGGCCAGGAATAAGGGAGGGGAACAAGAAGGGGGGTGATACTGAAAGGAATGGGAAGTGGCCTTTTCCCTTTTTCCATATAACTGCTTGGTTGATATTTAGTAGAAAACGAATTTATGGAAGAGGGAGAGAGGAAGTTTTTGACAGTTTAGTTAAAAGCAGATTGTGCAGATTGTGTCAATGGTGTTTGGATAGAAGGATAGGAGGTAGAACAATGTGTCAGAATCCGTGCAAAATCGCATAAATACAAGA
Source organism: Protopterus annectens (assembly GCF_019279795.1). Classification (NCBI taxonomy): domain Eukaryota; kingdom Metazoa; phylum Chordata; order Ceratodontiformes; family Protopteridae; genus Protopterus; species Protopterus annectens. The sequence continues at coordinate 840,022,948 of NC_056739.1, forward strand.
AAGATAAAGAGGGCAGTCATAGTACTCTGGTTTGGTGGTGCCTGAATCCATGTTGTGTGAGGGGGCTTGGGTTGTTATCTAAGAGGATGTGCAGCAAGAGAGGTGAATACACTTTTCCAGAAGTTTAGAAAGGGGGAGAAGAATAATAATAGGACGAAAATTATTGACGTTGCAATTGTTGCCTCCTTTATGCAGGGGGATAATGAATGCTTGCTTGCTAATACTACTAGAAATTCTCCAATATCTATATTATGGATTTTTGGCAGCTTCTTTCCATGTGGACGTGATACCAAGCCTCCTTAGAGTTCAGTCACAGTGGTGTCCTCTCTCTCTGACTCAAAGTGGGCCTTCTAGAGAGTGCTGTCCTGCAGAAGAATAGTAGTGTTCATTCAGCAATATGACAAGGATGGATCAATGCGATCATCTCCTTTGTTTTTCTTTCCGATCATTTATATGTACCAAAACATTCTCTCCATTTGTTTATAGTGTCCAAAAAGACACATTCTTTTGCAACCCTGTCATGTTGAACTACTCTGCAGACTTCTTTAAATTAATTTTATTATGTTGCCTTTTACCTAAATTGACTGAGAACATTCTGTACCATAATTACTAAAAAAAAAAAAAAAACTACTTTTTTTCATACATAACCTAGCTTTTCATAGATTCGCAGGCCAGTCCTGTACATTGCCTGAAGATGATGTGGTAATTTCATGAAAGGCATTAGAATCGCATATTTGTACTTTTAACTATTATACGGTTGTGCCTTTGGAAGGCTAATTTCATATTAGTATTAGAAAAACTCCAAAGAATGACAAATTCCTTTGGGACAAAACAAACCTTCCACATTGAAGATCACTACTGCAGGAATCAGAACTGCAGCGAAGTAGTACATTCCAGGAAGCCCTTAACTAGAAGGGGCAACACAGTGCTTACTGGTTAAAGATTTCTGCCTTATCCTTTCAGAGTAAAAGATTAAATCCTGATTTCTGATCACAGTGTGGAATTTGCATGCTCTTTCTATCTCTACATGGTTTTTCAACTGTACTTGTTAAGCTAAATTCTCCAAATATAATACAGTTACCCTTGAACTTATAGCCCTAGTAATGGGAGAAAAAAAACATTATCCATGTTGCCCTAAAACAGGAAAGATTGCATTACATTTTTTTGAAAAGTAGGCAGGCAAATACTACATGACTTATAAGCAGTTGGTATCTGTCAGTTCTTTTAGAGGAAAAAATTGTAGTGATTTTCTTGGTTACACAATAAGTAATTAAAGATAGAAGAAAAACAGGCAAGTGCCTTATACAGGTTCATAGGTAGGTACTAGGCTATCGGCCCTGGGGCCTATACAAGCCCAGCCAAAAAGGTACCCTGGCTTTTGCCACCAAAGAAAATTATTTTCCTGTGCCACTGTCGAGCAGAGCCACAGAGTTGATCCCCGGGGTGAATTTCCTATTTCCCATCCAATCATCAAGATTTTTCTTGAAGAGTGCTAATGAGGAGCTTTGTTTGACATAGATAGGTAGTTTATTCCAGAGTATGGGAAGTCTCTGGGACAGGAATCTATCCCTCTGGCATGTTCTGTTTATTGTGGTGACAAGGTTTAGGTCACTAGAGCATGTAGCGCAGAGGGATTGAGATTTATTTAAGTGGAGCATGTCCAACAGCTCTGGGTTTGACATAGCTTTATATGTTAGGCAGAGATCACCTCTGAGTAGGTGACATACGACGGAGTAAAGCTGGAGTTTTTTGAGACTGTATGCGTAGGGCATTTGTTTGAGGCCTGTAATCCTCTTTGTGAAGTATTTCTGCAGCCTTTCCAGTTGTTGTAGATGTCTTGTGAGGTACATACCAAAAGGGGCATTGTACTCTATAATGGGTCTAATGAGTGAGTGATGAGTAGAGGGGAACAATGACCTCTTTTTTTCTGGATGAGAAACCTTTTGTGATGAGGTGTGCCACATAGAAGGATTTCCAGATTACTGGGGTGAAGTGATTATCAAAGGAGAGACTACTGTCCCACCTGTGTCCCAAGGTCTCTTATCACACTTTCGGTGTTAAGTATACTACCGCCTATGTTGTAGTTCATGGGTACATAGTTTTTACCAAAGGGGATGACAATGCACTTTTTGGCATTGAGCTTGAAGCCATGGCTTTGACACCACGCACCTGTCTCACTGAGACCTTGTTTTAGGATGTCCACATCATTAGTAGTTTCGATTATGGCTCCTAGTTTGCAGTCATCTGCGAACTTCGTTAGCCAAAGACCTTCTGTGTTAGCCTGTACTTCAGAGACGTAGATACCAAACAGGGGAGGACCCAGGACTGAACCCTGTGGTACTCCACTTGTCACTGGTCTGAAGTCGGATTTGGAGTCTTCTACTTTCACAGTGTGGGTTCCGTCAGTGAGCCAGTTGGCAAACCATCTTGTGACATAGGGATTTATACCTAGTTTAGTGAGTTTATCAATAATTCCAGAGTAGGGGATGGTGTCGAAAGCCTTGGCAAGATCTAGATAGGCTGTGTGAACCACCTTACCCTTGTCTACAGCTTTGGTGACTGCTTCAAAGAAGTCTATCAGGTTTAGGAGACATGATCTGCCTTTTACAAACCCGAACTGGGTGGGGTCCAGAGTTTGGAGATTACCAGTGTCTTTGTTTATAAGTTCCATGATGATACATTCCATGGCCTTGCAGAGCAGCCTTGTCAGGCTAATGGGGCAGTAGTTCCCGGGGTCCATGGTGGCTCCCCCCTTGTGGAGTGGGATAACCGTCGCTGTGCACCATTCAGCAGGCACAAAGCCTGAGGTGAGGCTATGATTGAACATGGTACTTAGGTGGGGTGCCAGTTCGTTTTGTAGTTTGTGTAGAACACAACCTGGGATGTTGTCTGGTCCCATGGATGCTGTGTTCTTGGCTTTGGAGAGTGTGTTTTTTACCTGTGCAGCCGTGATTACAGGAACTCTGCATTCTTTCGGTACAGAGATGGGCTCTTTAGAGGGTGAGAGGAGGGTAAAGTTAGCACTGAACCTATCTGCCAGGATTGTTGGCAATATCAGTTGGGTCTGTATATTTAGTGCCATTGTGCTGTAACTCAGAGCTGATCTGAGTGTTGCCATTGAGATTCTTGACATAGCTATAGAATGCTTTGTGGTTGTCTTTAGAATCAGTGGCGATTTCATTTTCGTAACTAGCTTTGGAGGATTTTATCAGGGATCGCAGCTTCTTACTGAGGCTGACCAGGGAGCTCCTCCACTCATGGGATGTTACTCTCTTTTGCAACAGTTTCTTCCTTCTGTTGTACAGTTTGTTTATGGCAAGGGACCACCAGATTGGCTTCCTTTTTTTTTGGAGGATAGCGTCTTGGTTCTGTTTGGGATAGCCCGATCCATGCACTCATGTAAGTGCTTATAAAGTGCAATTGTGTAGGATTCAGTAGTCATAACTGTACTGTCCATCTGCATGGGTGTCATGACGTTCACCACTTCTGTCTTAAGAAGCATGAAGTTGGCTTTGGAGAAATTTTTTACCATGGTTTCTTTAATGGGGGGTGGGGGCAGGATGTGGATATCTAGGGTAATTTGCTTATGGTCGGATCGCACCAATGAGGCACTGACTTCAGGTGTGGAACACCGGTCACTCATGTTGGTAATGACTAGATCTAAGATATTGTTGCCCCTGGTGTCGGTGTGGATAAGTTGATCCAGGGCATTGAAGTTTATGAATTCCATAAAGCGTTGAGTGAAGGAGTTGGTACATGAGTAGTTTTCCCAGTTAATGGTGGGGTAGTTGAAATCGCCCATTATTAGGGTGTTTGGTTGAACCCTAATATTTTCCAGTACATCAAGAAAAGAGGAGTAGGAATCCTGGGGCATGGTGGGTGATCTGTAGCAAGCTACAATTTGGATTGCAGTTTTGCCCAGAGTTAGTTGCACTTGGATAACCTTGGCTGCATTATGCTGAGCAACTAGCCTGGAGGTGTGGATATCCTTAATGAGTATGGACACACCTCTGTCCAGGTTACATGGCCGAAAAGTGTGGTATGAGTTATAGCCTGGTCATGCAGGGGTACTCTCTGGAGCCTTGAACTAGGTCTCAGTCACTGCACAGATATCGATGTTCTCCATTTTAAGGAGTGCCTCGAGTGAGTGCATTTTGAGATTTAGTCTTCTATCATTAAGTAGCATCACCCTCAGTTTTTGCTTGCCTGTTCCTGTTATGGTGGTGAATTTGTCATTTGAACATTGCCTAAAAAAGGCACTACAGGGGCGCCAAGAACCTTAGCCAGTATCCGGAATCCCAGGAGTGACAGGTGCAGGCCATCTCTGGCAAAGCATCGTGGTCTGTCAACCATGTCATCCCAGGCAGACAGATACTGGATCCCTTTAGAATGGCACCAGAAGCTTAGCCAATTGTTGAAGTCAATCATTTTGTCCTTGTACTGTGGCATCATTCTGGGTGATGGCAGAATGCTACTCAGGGCTAGGGTCATACCTGCCTGGGCTACAAGATCGGAGAGCTCTTCCATGTCTCTTTTCATGTAGTCCAGGGAGGTACATCTCAGGTAGTTCACACCAACATAGACAATGACAGTGTCATATTTGTACTTGTTGTGGAGTGACCTGAGTGCGTGGGTTATGTGGTGGATCCTGGCACCCGACAGGCAGCTGACAGTAACCTTCTCCTTGTTTAGCCTGGTGAGTGGGACATCAGTGTGCCTTGACTATAGAGTCACCTATGACTAGTGTGTTGGGTATGTTGTTTTGCCTTATTGGCTGTGGTTGAGTGGCACACTGAGTCTGCAAGCTATGTGTCATTTGGGTTGTGTTGGGGGGGTGGAGGTTGCTTGCATTTCTGCTTTGGAGGTCTCTGTTGCTTGAGCAGATTATTACTGAGAGCCTCCGCAAATGTTTTTGTGTTTCTATGTGTGGATTTTGGTGGTGTAGATTTAATGAGACTATGTGATGAGTGTTGTATGGTGCAAGTGCTAAAACTGTCAAGTTCAGTCTTGATTGGAGAGAGCTTTACCTCCAGTTTGGCTAGATAAGTGCATCTCTCACAGGTTGTAGTGTTGGGTGGTAGGAGGAGAGGATTGTCTACGTACATGAGACAATTTCTACATTGGCCCAGGATGCCCAGATTCATCAGATAGACAGGAGAGAACACTGGGAGCTGACCCTTGGACATGCCTGAATAAAAAACTATTTTCCTCTAGATAAGTGGGGAAAGTGAGTACAAGAGCTGTTTTTCTCTAAGTAAGTGAGGAAAGTAAGTACCAAAACTGTTTTCCTCTAGGTAATGAGGAAGGTTGAGTGCTGTAGCAATTAGTAGGTTATTTAGTGCTTACAAGTTCTGAAGAAGTGCTGATCACGAATAAGCAAATTCAAGTGCTAAAACTAAGAATCTGTATCTGAACTAAACTAGTTACAGGAAAGGGGGGAAACAAGTGCAAATGCGGGCTTTTAAATCAGAAAATTGAGAGAGATGGAAAAACTGCCAATAACTACAATTTCTGGGCCAGAACCTCTCCTTATGAGATAGGTTACCTAGTGATTACCACTTCCACTGATAAGCTAGAAGGCTTACCTCCAACACAGAAAGCTTGGGGGGGCTCAGAATTTTACATACAGTCCTAGATACAGCAAATCTGAATCTGGACTACACTAGTTACAGGAAAGGTGTATATATATATATATTTATATATATATATATATATATATATATATATATATATATATATATATATATATATATATATATATATATATATATATATGTATATATATATATATATATATATATATACGGAAAACTAGCTAAAAACAGCAGTAAAAACAATTCAAATGCAGTGCAATCTAGCACACTTGAGTATGTAGCAATGTTAGACCAAACAGTTTAAAAAATGCAATTCAATTATAAATGACTAAAAACAAGTGCAGAAGGAGTCTATTAGGTAGAATGAGATAAAGAGATGGGACTCCCAGATCAAATCTACAGTGGGGGCGGGCAACTGCAAAAGCCTCCAAATAAAGAACAGGACAGGAATAGGGATATATCAAACTAACTGACGTACTGTTTTAGCTTCACTTTGTCCATCACATATGATGTTCACTTATCTGTCAGTCCTAACTTAATCATTTGTGCATGCATTTATTATGCTACAGTATTAGTGCTGTGCATCTTCCATGGTTTTTGACAGGCTGCATGACTACTACCACGTGTACAATGCTGCTAACAGCTGGTGTGTCATCATGCTGAAGTATTTTACTGCAACAGATTAATGGTGAAATGGCTTTCCTTTAAGCTGTGCATGTGTGTGTGTGTGTGTGGGGGGGAATGGCATGGTGTCCTGCAATCAACTGACATCCTGACAAGGATCAATTCTCTTTCTTATGCCCACTGCTTGCCAAGAGAGGTTATGGCTCTATTATGACCATGAATAGCATAAAGTTAGTACTGGCAAATGAATGCATCAATTACTGCACTTCTTTAAGAAGTAATCAGAGGACTTTTAATAATAATTGTATTACATGAGTATATGACAAACTAGCATATATACTAAAACAATTTTATTTGCCAATATTACATTATTCTTTTATTTGAAAAAAGTGATAAAGTAGTGCAATATAGCTAATACTACATTATTAGTTACCATATTAATGTTAACTATAAAGTACCACTTAACTAGTTAACATTAAGTTTTCACATTAACTGGAAATGATGCTGTAATATTATGACTAAAATTGATAATGTAATGTTAACTAATAAAGCAATGACTGGAGAATGTTTTCTGTACTGTTTCTACTTGCATATGTTAAATTTGTAGACTGAATAGATCATTCTGTTCAGTAATTTAGGGCTGACCCAATGCAAAATTTACAATTATATAACAGAAGGCATGCAATTTATACATGATGGTCCCCTAAATTTATTTGACAATAGTGAATCCATACAGCTAATAACAGATAAACAGAAATGATAAGAGACCAGATGCAGGACTGCAAAGTTTAGACTGCTTTTACAAAGGAGTATCAGTTAAAACAGAGTATATTCTATTTGCGGATGAAAAGTTTTTCAAAATTCACATTCTTCTTAACCTACACTTTCTATATATTGCAGAAGCTGAAAGCATACAGTGTAGGTTTACTGAATGATGTACATATTCTCCAGCTGCCAAAAGGCTTCATTCAGGTCAGTCATGTCTCAACAGGCTCTTTTACAATGTACCCTTCATTAGATTCCATTCATTGCATTCCAGATGAAGCTGCCCACCCCTGCTTAGCAATGCTTTGTGGCAGAAAGAAATACTTTAGATACATTAAATTAAAGCAGAATTCATATTTTAGCAAAACATTCTAAGTTAAATGTTATAATACAGAAATATTGCAACTGATGGAGTCCAGGGTCAAAATGCAAGTATTCATCCCCTTTTGAAATGTACTACTAATATTCTAAAGTTTCTTGAATTAGGAACAAGTTCCTGGATCTGTTTAACAGTATACCAATACCGCCCCTCTAAGGTTTAAACAGTTACAAAACTGGTAGACATCCCAAACTAATTTCCAAACATCCACTTTATCTAGCACTATTTTAGTGATGGTTTCAAGACCAGGGGAATATGTTAATCCTGCAGACATACCTCTCAGCTGTATAGATTTTCAAAGATTGTCCAGACTTTTGCCTCAGTAAATAATGACATATTTGAGTTTCACACTTCATATCCTTCCGAAAATGCATGCTAGCACAAATCCTGTCATTCTAGTAACTTTTTAAGTTTATAACAGCAATATTTAAAATCTGTTCCTATTTTTGGGCATCTGACCCCCCCATTATTCTTGTCTTTCTCCAGGTTTACGGTGCTATGAGTTTGAGAGGTATGCCTGCACACCAGGGCATGATTTTCACAAGCTACTTCCTCATCTTCATGCAGTACATAGCTGCAAAGTATCCAAATCAAAGTCCCTAGGTCAAAAGTGAAACAAAATAATTTACATACACTGAGCAATGCCTTGCTAACAAGGACAAAATTAAATTTAAGAATATACATTGTAAACACAATAACTCACTAGGTTTATAAAAGTTAAAAAGCTTTTAGTACAAAAATAAGGAAGCAAATAAATTCACACAGTGATCACTGCTCAGAGGAAAAATCTCTTCTACCAGGGGATCAGTCTGCAAAAAGTAGAATGCATGGCTCGGTGACAACTTGTGTGGCAATGGTGTGTGTGTGTGTGTGTGTGTGTGTTGGTCATTCCATAACCTTTTAGGGCGGTAGCTTTTCCCTTATATTCCAAATATGTGTAATAAGGGGAAACAATCTATGAATATCATTTGAGAAATAAAAAAGAAAAACTGGTGTCCAAAGACATGACTTCAGCAATTGTTTTCAACATCATCTCACAGATGCACCTGCATATCTCATATCTGTTTGTGGAAGCCATAATTTAATAGCGGCCCTCTTCCTTTAAACATTCAGATGTCGCCAGCTGAAAGTCTTTTCAAATGTTGATTCTGTGTTTTTATTTATTTGCTTTTACTATTTGCACACATGCTTCTTTTCACTGATGAACATGACATATTAGTCTGTTTAACTGGCAAGCTAGGAGTCACAAACCATGCAAGGGGGTTGGGGCTGGCATAAAGGTTAAGGTGTTTACCTTACAGACACAAGGTAGAAGGGTTGATGCTCACCTTTGGGAAGCATGGTTAAGCTTAAAAAGACTCCTTGGGGTTGTTAGACTAATAATCACAGATGAAGCTACAAAGGCTGAGGGAATCAAACTCTGGTCAATGCAATATCAAGTATTTGAAACTCATTGTCTTAAAAGTCTAAGCTATACTGTCAAACTGTTTAATCCTGAAGTGTTCTTAGTCATTTAACTTGATAAAGATTTGATGTAGATATAACACACACACACACACACACACACACACACACACACACACACACACATGCGTGCGCCTACAGCCAGTCTGAAGAATCAGCAATTCAATTACCTTTATGTCACTGGGATGTGGAAGAAAAAGAGAAGCAGTTTGATGAATATCAACAAGAACACATGAAGGACATGCAGACTCCACAGAGAATGCACTTTTCCTTTTTCAAATCCATAGTAAAACCAGAATCAGCAATATATAGGAAATAGATTACACTAATAACTACAAAAGATTTTAAGCAAAGGCAAAAAGGATGGGTATAACTCTTGATATTGCCTGGCATCTTAGTCTCATTACATACAGACAAAATTTAAGAGATCTTTCAGGCTTCTTGTCCCCTGCAAGTAAAATACTCAAAAGTTATAATGGGAGACAGGCAGCTTACTGAAGATGGCATGAGGAAATATGCCAACAATGTTCAATATGAGTCTGTTAGGGTACGAGCTGAACTGTGTGATGGCAACCTCATAATAATGGGAATTGGCAAAAAAACAGAAAAATACATACAGGTAATAGGGACAACACATTAATACAGGAATGAGAGTTTGGGTATGAATTAAGCAGTAAAAATGTCTACTGAACTTTTGAAAACAGATCAAAATGGGTCAGGCTTTAGGCTTCAAAGTAAATGAAAACAATCGCATTAAGGCACAGTTCTAGAAGATTCATACAGCTGCCACTGCTACTGTGATTTAAATTTAAATCTCACTGCATCTGCTGATAAAAATAGTACGGCATAGGATATAAATTTGTTAACATTACTCAAAAAAAGATATTCAGGTCATCCGTCCCTGCTGCAACCTCATATCCAAACTTAAATCAATGCCTACAAGCCCCATTCTTCAGATAAAGATAGGCAAGCATAGCAGGTATGGAAGCAATGCTGTGAGTCACTAAGAAATCATTGATGAATCATTTTGCAACTTTGCACTGTATATTTTTAGCCATCTACTGTTAACTAGAATTCAAAAAAATATGCTGCATTTCTGCTTGAGGCTTCTACACCTTGGCAGTACTGCATGGCATCTTAGGCACGAATTATACATCCCAGAGAAGATGGCAAGTGCCTTTCATGCAGGTAGCTGCATTCTGTGGAGCACAAGTAGTGAGGTAAATGTACAAGCAGACAGATTCATGTAGTGAAATATGCACACAGACATGCAAGGAGGAATCCATAGAGTGGCTGTGCACCACTTTATGTACACCCTACAAGAACAGGAAACATGAATTCAAACTGCTGCATCTCAAAATAAAGCAGTACATATAGAGGCCATGCTGTTCACTCTGGCAAAATGTCACAGCAGGACAACAACAACTGGTACATAAAGCTATCTAGCTGATCTGTAATTGCAGTGCTATGGTGCACACTTACATGGAGATATGTGAAAGGGGAAAGTGTACAAGAAACCAGGAAAACTGGGAAGGCAACAGATATAGGTAAACACACGACAACATACAGCAGTGAACACAATGTGAGGGAGGTAGGGAAATACGTACTTTGTATATATAGAGCCTCACTTTAATACAATGACAGAAAAAAGGATGGGAAAGAATGCTGGAAAGGGGAAGGGGCACAGGTCAGTGTGCAGAAGCAGACATACATACATGCACACACAAATAGAACAGTTAGACAGGTATGGACGTACACACTAGGATGGGAAGACATGGGAACTACAGTGACAGAGGACAAACAAGGTGAGAGGTGGGGTGGACAGTGCACAGGGTATGGGGCATAACACAACAGAAAGGGGTTACACCAGTATTATGGGTAAGGGTAGGTTGGAAATAACAGCATGCCATCTACTACCTCAGCCCAGAGGGACATTACTATGATCCATCACAGATCAGAGTGACTGGGGGTATGGGCAAAATCCTCCCTAGACAGCCTGATGGTCAAGGTGGGACAGATAAGTGAATCTGAAATCCAATACAGGAGGCTGTCAATCACAGCCATGCATCTACTCATTGATATCTCCACTGCACTCCCCACCACCTGCTCCAGCTGTAGCTGAGCTACCTCACTCAATGTTATTAGGCTAGCTGGTACTGAAGAGCATCTATTCCCCTACAGGTAAAGCAATCCCTGCCTCATCACCCTCACTCTCTCACCCACAGGTGGGCCAAAGCTGGGCTACCTGCTCAGCTTAGCTAACATCCAGACCTATACTGAGCAGGCACAAAGGGAAACTGGTCATGACTGAGTCTACCTTACCAATTAATTGAAAACATTTAAAATGCAGGTAAACACTAATTAGAAGAACTAATTATGTTTGGCTAACAGTTTCACCTGCCACCTGCTGTAAGGGACACAGTCCATGTTGTCCTCTGCATATGCTAAATGAGAAAGAAAAAAAATCCAATAGCTGCATCCCTGGAAGCAGGGAGGTGTCTGTCACATGAGCATACATTAATATACCTACATGGAAATATGGCCAGTGTACCAAGTATGGTGCAGGCACCATATCCCCACTACATAGGGTCCTTGTAGGAACCACAACAAATGCATCTGGCAAGTCACAGTACATGCCAGCAATACCTACACCTAACACAGAAGCACCATTTGAGTTGCATGCTGAATGAGACAAAGATCAGACAGAAGGAAGAAATAAGAAGTTATATACTCACCATAGCGTTCCATCTGAGTAGATAAACTTCATTTGTCAGCAACCTGTGGGTATCGGATCCGACTTCGGATCCGAGCCGGCAGTTTTCAACAGCTTAGATCCGAGCTCCTAGCTCCTCCCTCTACCCATAAACCCCTGCCAACCCTGACTGACCTCAGATCAAGTTTGCCCCCAAGCAGCAACTGCTACAGATTTACCAATTTCAAAAATCAACTCTGAAGACAGCAAATGTGAATAATCGAAGGTCAGGGGGAAGGAGGGGGGGATGGTTGCTGACAAAAGAAGTTTATCTGCTCAGATGGAACGTTATAGTGAGTACATAACTTCTTAATCTGAAGTAGTTAACTTCATTTGTGCAGCAACCAGTGGGACAGAGTCCCCAGCTACCTGAATCTTGGGCGGCCATCATGGAAGGATGTTCCGGAGCACTGCAGAGCCAAAGGATGCTCTCCCTCTGGAGATAATATCCAGCTTATAATGGTTGATAAAGGTATGAGATGAGGCCCAAGTGGCAGCTGAACAAATATCATCTAAAGGAGCCCTGGATCTAAAAGCAGCAGAGGTAGACATAGATCGGTTAGAATAGGCACGGACTCCCTGAGGCACGGGCCTACCAGAACTTTCATAAGCCAAAAGAATACATTGCGAGATCCATCGAGACAACATAACTTTGGATACCTATTTACCCAAATTCATTTTGGCAAAGGAGACGAACAACTGGTCGGATTGCCTATGACCAGATGTCCTGTGAATATAGAATCAAAGTTGTCTATGCACATCCAACGAGTGTAATTTGTATTCTCCTTTGTTGTGATAGTTGGGAAAGAAGACTGGCAGATTAATGGACTGGTTGAAATTAGATTCGGAAGCAACCTTAGGGAGAAAGGAGGGATTGGTCCTGAGGTAGACTCTATCCTTGTGGAAGGTTAGATACGGGGGTTTGACACAAAGGGCCTGAATTTCAGAAACTCTTCTAGCAGAGGTGATGGCGAGAAGGCCGTCTTCCAAGACAAATACTTGAGTTCCACTGAAGCTGCAGGCTCAAAGGGGGGAGCTGTCAAAGCCTGAAGCACTAACGACAAATCCCACGGAGGTACCACTTCCTTTACCGGAGGTCTGAGAAGGAAGGTGTCCTTCAGGAAGGTCTTGCAAAACTCAGAAGTGATCAAGGGACGCAGATCATGTCCAACATGGTAGTGAGAGATAGCTGCTAGTTGAACCTTGACAGTGGAACAGCTAGCTCCCTGGTGAAATAACCCTTTTAAGAAGTCTTGCACCGCAGGTAAAGGAGCTGTGAAGGGATCCAAGTTTTGACATTCTGCCCAGATAGAGAAACGTCTCCATTTGCTGCTGTAAACCTCCCTAGTAGAAGGCTTGTGGGCTGCAACTACTGGGGAAGAGATGCCGGGAGTCCTGGCTAGGAGTGGAACTGGAGCAGCCAAGCTGTGAGCTTGAGGCTGTCCAGGTTTGGGGTCGGAAGACCCAGAGGGTGGGAGATAAGATCTGGGAGGGGATCTAGAATCCAAGGAGGATTCACCAGATGAGACCAAAGGTAAGGAAACCAGGTTTGACGAGGCCAGAATGGGGCAATGAGGATAATCCTGCTCCCCAACTGGCTGGCTTTCTGTAGAAACTTTAGCATCAAGGGAAGAGGTGGATAAGCATAAAGCAGACCGGGAGGCTAAACATGCACCAGAGCGTCTTTCGGGGATTCCCTGACTTGGAGAATTAAAGCGAAATAGCTGTTGCATTTGGTGTTTGAGGGAGAGGCAAAAAGATCGCAACAGGGCTGCCCCCATTTGGCAAAAATCTGATTCGCTATGTGCGGATTGAGAGACCACTCGTAAGGGGAAAGGATGGTGCGACTGAGTTTGTCCACCAGGATGTTGGACCATCCGGGAATGTGCGTTGCGATGAGAAAACGGTTGGTGGATATCGCCCATTACCACACTCTCATGACCTCTCGACAGAGCAGGTAAGACCTGGTTCCCCCTTGTTTGTTGATGTACCAGACAACCGACATGTTGTCCGTCTGGATCGCAATTGTCCCTACAGGAAGAAGGTCCTGAAGTGCTTGCAACGCTAACAGCACTGCCCTCATCTCTAGGACACTGATATGCAAAGAGGTCTCTGCATCATTCCACGTGCCTTGGATAGTCCTGCCCGAAGAGTGCCCCCCCTCACCCGAGGCGAGAGGCGTCTGTGGTCACCGTGGCCAGGGGAGGGGCCATAGAGAAGGGGCATCCTGTGTGGAGATCCGGAGATTGCAGCCACCACACGAGAGCCCTCTTGCAAGCCCTGCTGAGGGAAATGGGATGACTCAGAGGGTAATGAAGAAAAGACCACTGGACTTGGAGGGTCCACTGTAAGACCCTCATGTTCAGACGTGCCATAGGTAACAAGTTGATTGCCGCTGCCATTGAGCCTAGAGCCCTCAGGACCAATTTCGCCGGAGGAGATGAAGATAGAAGGATGGCCCGCACATGAAACATCAGGGTTCGAAGGCTACAAGATTGATTGTGTTTAACCTGGCCCCGATGAAATCTATGACTCGGGTCGGGGTGAGAGCAGATTTGTCCATATTTATTGTGATCCCTAGCCAGGGAGCAAGGTGAAGAAAATAATCCCTGGCTGTACAGAGTAGATGCCTTGTCGAGGCGGTCAGGAGCCAGTCGTCCAGGTATGGGAAAACATGTATTCCCTGGAGCCTCAGGTGGGCTGCTAACACTTTGGTAAACACCTTCGGGGTTGAGGTGAGACCAAAGGGGAGAGCCCTGAATTGGTAATGACTGGCCCCTAGCCGGAAGCGGAGAAACCTCCTGGATCGTCTGTCCATTAGAATATGATCGTATCCTTGAGGTCTATCGAGCACATCCAATCGTTCTCCCGTAATAGGGGCAGAATAGATTGAAGAGTGACCATCCGGAACTTTTCTTTGGTTACTGACAGGTTCAAAAGGGAGAGATCGAGGATTGGTCTTAAGTCCCCCGTCTTTTCTGGCACCAAAAAGAACCTGGAGTAAAAACCCGATCAGAGCTGGTCTAGGGGGAATGTTGGATGGCTCTTTTTTCTAGGAGCTGCCAGATTTCCGCAGCTGCGACCTCCCTCTGATCGGGTGGGACATCGGGGAGGTGTTTGGGGAAGAGAAGAGGGCAAGAGAAGGGGATCTGGTAACCTCTAGATATGATGCGAAGCACCCAGCGGTCTGTCGTGATGGACTCCCAAGCTGCCAGGTGCCTCGAGAAATGCCCCCCGACTGCCTCCAGAGTGGAGCAGTCGGGCAACCCTTCAGGGCTGTTGCGTGGGCCGGTCAGAGAAAGGTTCTCTGGACCCAAAATTCTTCGGGCCCCCTCTGCCTCTAAGGCGGCGTCCTCCCTGTCCTCCTCTGCCACGGAAGGACTGGGGGTCCGGAGCAGACTGAGACTGTTGCGACTTCCAGAACCACATCTTCTTCTGTCCCTTTTGGTTCTTGGAGAAGGACCTCTGGGGAGCAGAGAAGTGGACTCCGACGGCAGACAACGTCTTCCCGTCCTTTTCGCTCTGGACCAAGGTGTTGCGAACGGTCTTCCCAAATAGGGCAGAACCATCAAAAGGGGCATTTGCAAAAGATGCCTTGAAGGGTTCCGCAAAATCACAATGCCGGAGCCAGGCCTGACGCCTCATGACGAGACCTGCTCCGCTGGCTCTAGCAGCTCCTTCCGTGGCATGGGATAGTAGCCGCATAGAGGTATTGGAAATGGACCTAAGAGTGGCCATACGGGTGAAGTACAACTGTTTGTCCTCCGCCGACATGGACTCCGGGGGCGACGCAGCATATTCCTTAATAAGATCCCGCTGCAGCCGAATAACGTGTGCCATGTAGTTCAGTGACCTGGCTCCTACTTGGGGGCTCCTGACAGGTTAGGGCATACCAGTGCTGGCGGCCAGTCTGGAAAAAAATTGTTGTTGTTTGGTTTTCCTCCTTTTTTTTTTGCACCCTTGGGATGAGAGGTAGTGAGGAAAGGGCATAGACCAATAGGAGAACCAAGGGAAGGGAGGACAGGGCATCCACTTTCCAAGCCATGCAGTGATACTCCTTGGTGCGGAATTTGCTGAACTGATGGTTGGAGTGGAAGGCAAAGAGGTCAGCCTTCGGGGTGCCCCATTTTTGAGTTATTAGGGTGAAGGTTCTTCTGTTGAGCTGCCGATGTAGACCTCTTTTAAATCTAGGGTGGATAGCCAAGCGTCTGCTGCCCTCATGGGGTATAGCTGCTGGAGGGTGAGGATTTTTAAATTCTGGGATCACCAGGAAGGTGCTTAGAATGGACAGATCAAGGATGGGGTGCCAAGTGTGCCAGCTTTGGAGCACCAGAAAAGTCTGGAAGTAGAAACCTGGGCCCTATCTGTTCTGCAGAACATGCCTCTATAGCCTCATAAAAAAGCCGGAAAGGATTTGCTTTTCCTGAGGCACCAGTTTGTTGGCAATGGGGTGGCCCAGGTGCTGCATGAAAAGGTTTTTTTCCTCCTGGGGTAAGTGAGAAGGGGAGCAGGAGGGGAGGTGGGTGGTGAGTGAGTTCTTGTAGAAAAGGTGGTGGTGGCTTAACTCCCTGGTTTTGAGTGAGGTAGTCCACTGCTTAGATCTCTGCATTACCCTGGCTGCTGCTGCTGGGAGGTGGGGTCCTGGGGGGCCTGGGCTGGACTGGCTTAGTGGGGTCTGAAGGACCAGTGCTTGTGGGCCAATGCCTGCTAAACCTGGGTGGCAGGACCTGTATCAGCTGGTGGGTTTTCTGGAGGAAGGAGGTGTCAGAGTCAGAGCAAACTCCATTCTCCCATCCCTAATCCTCTGGAAGGGGGGATACTCTGTGGTCTGTAAGGTGGAAGCCATCTAAGATCTACTTTTTTAGACTAGGGTAGTCAAGGACCCAGGGGTAATGTGCTCCCTTGGAAATGCCTCCTAAGGTAAAAGGAAAAATCCCCTGGAGGAAATCCCCTGGGATGTAGAGGCTGAATCAAGAATCCTCATAAGTAGAGGGTCTCATAAGTAGGGTTCATCCTAAATATCAGAAACATTACATGTAATAGACCAAATAGTCTACATAAATGTGAATGTATCTCGAAAAAAAAAAAGTAAACAAAAAAAAAAAAAAAACAAAATAAACACAGTAAGTACCCCCCCACCACCCTACTTAAATATACCAACTCTGAGACACTCTCTGAGACCAGAGCAGAAAGGAAAAAGGGAAAGTAAGTGTTCAGCACTCAAAATTTTTGACGTTTGGTCTCGACTCATGTAACGCTCAAATTTGAGATTCCGGAGATTTGACAGGTACCTTAAGTAGAGAGGGGTTGCATGTCTTCGGTCATTGGTTTCTTGGGTGTGCCTAGAAACTCAGTCGTTAAAAAAACTTTTAGGTTTTGAAGAGATGTGTAGTTCGTCAAAAGAAGTCGGTCGTTTGTAAGACTCAAGGGACGGAGGCTGGTGCCCTGCCAGCTGGTGCCTGCTCAGCAGCTAAGACTGGGAGAAGGTAGAGATCCTTAGTCGAAGAAGAGTTTTGCGCATACCCGGACTCCAAAAGAGTCTCGGTAGTGGCCTCGCGAATCACAGAAGTGGGCAGGGGGGGCCACGGCCCTCACTGAGGACACCGTACAAATGATGAAAGATGAGCGGAAGTGTCCAGTAGGTTTGGATCTGTTGGATCTGTGTCTTCTGTCTCTGTCTTTTTCTTTTTTTTTTTTCTTTCTGATGGCTCTCTGCATACATATCCAGAATTTGGGATTGTAAGCAAAAAATAAAAAAAAAATAAGGCCAATACGATGGATAAGTTCTGATAGTTCTGGCGTCTATTTAACACAAAAGTGACGCAGTAAGAATGAAAGTCTTGGTGTGGTATTTGCTTTCCACAGGCAAGACAATTAACTTTTTCTGACATTGGTTAGTGCAAGAAAAAGGAAAAAAAACAGTGTACTTGTGTTCAACTGAGCTTCAACTTTCGTGCAAACTGCTTCTGCTTTGGACTCCACAGCAAGAAAGACTGATGTAATGGTGTCGACTGCCTTACTTTATACTACTGGCGACCTGACGTCAGTCCTGAAGTGACAGCAACCGACGCAGAAATACTAAGTCTCTGGTAGTCGGGCCAGCCGAGGGCTACCATGGTAGGGATAACCCAAATGTGATGACTGCAACAGTGAAACACAAAGAACATTAGCTACCCATAAACATAACAAAAGACAATGAAGTCCACTTACAATGCATTAGAAGTGTTGCAGCCTAAACCTGGTCTCCTATGCAAAGATTTGATAAGGGTGAGAACATCACATGCCGTGACAGTGATGCCTGCACTGTTCCTGTGACCTGGTTTACCTGTGGCTAAGTTCAACACCTCAGCTAGGTCGTAGCAGGCTGAGAATAGGGTCCGAATAGGGGTCTAGTAGCTCTACCTGAAATAGTGTAAAGAAGATAAAACACTGCCTTGTTCTCCTTTCCCAATACAGACATACTCAAAAAATGGTGGCAAATTCCTGAGGAGTAAACTGGTAGCTAAGAATCATGCATACTTATTTCCTGCAGATGCATATATGCAGAAATCATGTACTGACACAGGCCTCCTGCACAAAAATGTGGCCATAGGACATCAGAGGCAAGCCCAAACACTAACCTGTACTTCTTGCCCTAGATGTCAGGCAGCAAAGTAAACTAATTTGTAGACCTTTAACACAGTTGACTTAATTTGCAAATGTCACACAAACATATATAAAGGTGGATAGTTAAAAAATGCCACTGTCCTAAATGTTAACTTATTTAGATATGGAAATCTACTCTGGAGAAGTAGGCAAGTGTTTTGAGGAACAGCACCACCTTCAGTGCTTACACGAAGATCTGAGGAGAAAAACAGTGCTCTACAAATATGTACTACGCTGCCCTTGTCTACTTTCATAAGAATATGCAGCCTTGTACATATATACACAAGTCTAACAGTAACAAAATGTGGACTTGTTATGTGTCGTGTGTACATATAATATACTAGTAACATAGCAGCCCATAATAATTCAATTTGTCAATGTATGTGCCTCACCTTTTACAGAAATATATGCAGTGTTTAGAATATAAAATGGCCTATGGTAGTGGCTACAGCACTGTTATGCCCATACCTCTTTATCCCCCCCCATTGTATTACTGTAAAGTAAGTTACACCTGTGTTAACCCAGTGGTAGGCACCTGAGATGACTTCCCTCCCATATACATACATTTAAGTCCAGAAACTGAAACCAAAGAGTAAAAAGGTGTTTCAGCTATATGGCTTCAGAATGTTCGTGAAGTTTTACTTTTTCTTTTTAAATCTTTGTAGACAAATTCAGGCCAATAAAGCCAAACCCCACTAACTGTTTACATGCATGTTTTGGCCTTGTTATGACCTTGTTGGCACAGCATAAGTGGACTGTTTGGCTATACTAGGGTCCTTACACCCAGCTGATGTCCATAACCCTTCAGTTGTTTGCAAAATACTCCAACAAACATCCAAACCAAAGAGTAAAAACATCACACAGAAAAGCCAGTTAATAAAAACTACAAGAAAAACATAGCCAAATTATAGTTTTCACTATAACAGAGGCCCATGGGGTACAGCCAAAGACTTAAACAAGAAAAAGTAAAGTCATGGACATTCAGAAGCCATATAGTTGAAATACTTTATGTCCTTAAGGATTCATTTGCATATATCCCATGGGTCTCTATTACAGCAGGTGTCAGATATTAACACAGTGAAAACTCTACACTGGCTAAGTTTTTCTTGCAGTTTTTACTAAGTCCAGAAATAGAGGATAGGTCCTGCAGGGAGTCCATTTACACCACTGTATGGCAGGTACACTAGTCCTATTCATTCCCATCTGTCCCTCCTACTACAGTCAGACATTCTCATAACAGTCCCATTACCTACTGGATGGCATTACTAGATACACCTGGGTTAGTAGCCAATCTACCAGTACCAGCAGCAGACAGCTTAAAGCCATGTTTCTTGTGCTCATAGATATCTGCAGGTCTAAAGGGCAAGGTGGGCTGCACTGGCTGGACAATATTAGCCCTGATAAAAATGATGCTCTGCTACAGGCACTCAGGACCTATGGGGCCTCTTGGGGAAATGGTGTGCTGAAAAGCCATTATGAGGTCAGATGTGGCAGACAGTGGTCCATGACATCAATACTCTCAGTATATGGAATCGTACACTACAGCAATACGATGTGGCACTAAAATGCTACTCAAAGCCATGGCAAAGGCACTGTCAATAGTGGCTGCGTAGTTTGCCAAGGGGGATAGGGACCACCGAGAAGTAGCACTCTAACAGATATGGAGGAATTTCTGGTATCCCAGCAAGGGAACAAACATACTATGATCATCTAGGGTCAAGAAGCCACTGGCATCAGCATAAAACTATTGCCACATATTTTGGTGAATGATGTACGAGGTCAGTAATGGTTTTGGCAGACTATAAACCAACACCACTGCAAACATGGACAGTAGGCTGATTACACTATACCCTGCATACACTATGTCACAGGAATATCAGGTATCCAAGGCATGTCAAAACAGCAGCGGAGGTGGATACAGGGCCCTCGAGGGAAGGGATGTTTGAGAAAGGGGTAAAGGTGAGTGTACAGAGGCAGTCAGACAGACAGACACAAAAGCACAGACAGAGATGGATGCACACACTAGGATGAGGAAACACTGGACAGATAGAGACACAGGATAGGCAAACGGGGAGGGGTGGGCATGTTCACCCTTAGCATGCTTTCCATAGTATCACAGGTACTCATTCTCACTACAATGTGTCTACTCTTGTGTATTCACGGGGCACAACAGGCTATTTTTGCCAGCCTGCAGAGGCTAGTAATTATGATGAGACACAGATACCAAGAGTCACAATCAGATGACACTGGGAAACAGTCCACCTTTATCGTGGGTAGTCACCAAAACACAGAACAGTGTGAAGGTGTGGGGCTCATGCACAGATGAACCTAAGCTCAAAGTATGTGTGCCCCCAATCTCCGTTTGGTGGAAGGGGGGGTTCTCCCATGGCTGCTACACAGTCATACTCTCCCTGTGGCCGTAGATGAATACACTGCACTCAATGTGGGCATACCCACTACAGCCCAGGCATCCAGGGGTATCCAATGTCATGAAGTGTCACACATGGCCACTTACATGCGAACAATACTCAGGATCAATCAGCACATGTGGTAGGCTTTCATCTGGGTACAGTCTGCAGCTACCTAGTTCAGCACAGAGCCTATTCTGTTGCATGGCACTGTGAGGGTGTCAGTTACCACTGCCAGTTGCTGTTTGGGGATGTGACTATCAGGGACAGTGTAATGACTGCCTCCATAAACCTCATCAGACCAAACACCTCTGCCATGTCCACCTCCATCTGAAGGTTTGTCAATGCCAATAAAATATTAAGGGTGGCAGTGGTGTCCAAAGCTGGGCAAGGAAAAGTACAGTTGTGTATACTTACCATAAATGTAGATGTTCGAGTGTATTCACTGTTGCAGTCATCACATTTGGGTTATCTGCTCGCAGTAGCCCTCAGTCACCTGATTATCAAAGTCTTGGGTCCTGCGTCGGTTGCTGTCTCATCTTCCGTGACGTCAGGTAGTCAGGGGTATAAAGCATGCAACCGATGACATTACATCAGTTTTTCTTGCCCCAGATGTCAGGTGCCTCCCTTAATGGGGAGCAATTAAAAAAAAAAAAATATATATATATATATATATATATGTATATACAAGGTTATATCCAACAAAAAGCAAATACACCAAAAAGCTTTTAAGTATAGTAGAGGAGAATAGAGGTATAGCCAAAATAAGTCAGGGGGCTGAAGGGAGGGTAACCAGGACTGCAACAGTGAATACACTCGAACATCTACATTTATGGTAAGAGTACACAACTGTACTATGTTCTTTGTGTTTCACTGTTGCAGTCATCACATTTGGGTAGATTCCCAAAGCTAAGGATGGGAGGAGGAATATAAATAGCATTAAGAGCAGCTATAAGGCCCTGCAAGACTGCAGTGGCAAAGCCAGCTCTGGATTTAGAGAAAATTGGCAAATGGTAATGCTTGGTGAAAGTATGTACAGAACTCCAGGTAGCAGCTTCTAGGATGTCTCTGGTAGGGACACCTCTGAGAAAGGCTGTAGAAGTAGATGCAGCCCTGGTTGAATGGGGTCTAATCCCCTTGTGGGAAAGGTTTTCCATGGTGCTTATAGCAGAAATGAATGCAATGGCCTATCCATTTAGAAATGGTTTGCTTTGAAACAGCCTTCCCCTCTGCCCCTGCAGCAAATGCCATCAGCAGTTGTTCAGATTTCCTTTGAGGTTTAGTCCTGTCCAAGTAAAATCTAAGTTGTCTGTGCACATCTAAGGAGTGCAGTATCCATTCCCCTTTGTTCTGTGGATTAGAAAAGAAGGTTGGTAAATGAATGGACTGATTAAGAGCCACACTGGATACCACCTTGGGCATGAAGGAGGGATTGGTCCTGAGGGACACCCTGTCCACACGAAAGATGATGAAAGTCTCCACTGTCATAAGGGCCTGTAATTCAGATACCCTTCATGCTGAAGTGATTGCTAAAAGGAAAGCTGTTTTCTAAGAAAGGAATTTTAACTCTGCAGTTGCAGCTGGCTCAAAAGGAGGAAGAGTGCATTTTTCCAATACAAAATTAAGGTCCCAGGCTGGAGTTGGGGCTCTCTTGGGTGGTCTTAGGTTTTTGGCCCCTCTGAGGAACTGCTTGAGCAGTGGGTGAGAAAAGAGGGGTGGTTCTGTGTTGTAATGAGCTGAAATGGCTGAGGCGTAAATTTTGATGGAGGAAAAGGAAAGGCCCTTGTAAAGCATCTCAGTTAAGTATTGAAGAATCTGAGGTAAATTGGGCGCTGCTGTGGCCATCCCTTGAGTTTGGTTCCAGGCACAGAATCTCTTCCATTTTTCACATAAGACTTTCTAGTACTAGGACTCCTTGACTCAAAATGACATCCAACACTTGTTTACTGAGGGATGGTAACGGAGAGATTAGGTAATTAGCCAGGCTGCCAGGTTCAGGGTTTGAAGCTGGGGGTGCCAAATCTGGCTCTCCTGCTTAGATAACAGGATAGGGGGTCTGAGGTAGGTGCCATAGGGCCAGCTGTGACACACTGCGCAAGAGGGGGTAACAGTGTTGGTGTGGCCAGTCTAGTGCAATCAGTATCATCCTTGGTTTGTCTTGTTTGATCTTTAGTAGTGCTTTGGAGAGGAGAAGCAGAAGAGGAAAGGCATAAACTGTCAGATTTTTTCAGCTGAAGGACAGAGCATCCACTTTCCAAGCTTGTTTGTGGGGAGTCCTTGTGCAGAATTTGTCCAATTGGTAGTTCTGGGGGGAGGCAAACAGGTCTACAACTGGGATCCCCCATTTGATGATAAACATGTTGAAAATCTTTGGTTCCAGTTTCCACTTGTGTGGGTCCATCAGATTTCTGCTTAGTTCACTTGCCAGTGTATTTAGTTTTCCTGGCAGAAATTGAGCTTGTAGATGCACTTGGTAGCTCAAGACTGTGTTCCACAGAGCCATGGCTAGTCTGCAGAGGGGGTAAGAATGGGTACCCCCTGCTTGTTTATGTACCACATAACAGTGGTGTTGTCCATCTTTACCATTAATTGTCCTGGAATAATGTGGTCCTTGAAGGTTGTCAGAGCATTCTGTACAGCTAACATTTCTTTTTGATTGATATGCAGGTGCATTTGACATGGGTTCCATTTACCCTGAATGCACTTCCCTGCCAGGTGAGCTCCCCATGCACAGTCTGATGTGTCTGTTAGGGTTTGGGCGGCAGGGGTAGAGTGAATGGCAGTCCCTTGTTTTGGTGGTAGGCCTCTGCCCACCAAAGGAATTCCAACTGTAGACAAGGTATGATAAGAATCATTGCTTCTAGATCCTGAAAATGTTGACACCATAGGCTTTTAAGATACTGTTGTAGTTTCCTCACATGCAGTCTTGCATATGGAATTAGTAGAATGCCTGAGGCCATGAACCCCAAGGCTTGCAGTATTTGTCTTGCAGATAGCAGGGTTTTCGTGGCCACTAGTCTAAAGTTGTCAAATTAATTTGTTTCTCTGGCATGAGAAAAGCCATCTGGGAAGCTGTGTTCAAGCTTACTCCCAGGAATATAATTTGTTGACAGGTTACCAGATGTGATTTCTTTTTGTTTATGGTGTACACCAGACAAGTTAACATCTTTTGTACAAATGCCAGAGGATTCAGAAGTTTGTCCTGGCTTTCTGCTTGAATTAGACAATCATCCAGGTATGGGTATATTTGAATATTTCTTTGCCTGCAAAATGCAATGACTGGAGCTAGGCACTTTGTGAATACCCTGGGAGCAGTAGATAGGTCAAAAGGCAGTGCAGGGAACTGATAGTGCATGCATCCTGCTTTGAAGCGTAGGTATTTTCTGCAAGATTCCCTGATTGGGATGTGCAGGTAGGCTTCCTTTAAATCCAGTGTTGCAAGCCAAGCATCTTTGCATATCATGGGAAGCAACTGGTGAAGAGTTAGCATCTTGAATTTTGGAATCACCAGAAAGGTGTTTAGGATAGACAGGTCCAGGATAGGATGCCATGAGTTGTCTTTTCTGGGTATCAGGAAAAGTCTTGAGTAGAAACCTTGTCCCTTTTCCTCTTCTGGTACAGTCTAAATAGCCTTTAATCTTAAGAGAGAGTACTTGCTTTTGAGCCTCTGCTTTCTGCTTTGACACCAAACAGGCGGTCCTGATTTAAGTGAGCATCCAGCAATTTAGTTTTAACACGATCTGGCAAAGATTGCTCCTTAAGCCAAGCATGCCTTCTAATTACAGTAGATCCGGACAGCCGTTTGGGGTTGGTAATGTGTGGAAGTGAAATCTGTATCCTTGGGAAACTATGTTTAAAACCCATTTGTCCTGGGTACTGAGTTCCCAGTTTTTTGCTTGCAGAGCAATCTTTACCCCTAAAGGAGTAGTCAGTTGAGAAGTGCTTAGAAGATTTAAAGTTAAGTCATTGAGACAGCTTACCATCTTACAACTCCCTGATTTGGAAGTGGGAGCTCCCCACTGCTTAGTCCTGTGTGTACCCTGGCATTGAAGCTTGGTTGTTCTGCTACTTCTGGGTTTGAACTGAGATGGCCTGGAAGAGGCAGGAAAGGACCAATTTTTTGAGGGCCAATGCCTACTAAATCTAGGAGGCTGCACCTGTAAGAAATCTTTAACAGTCTGCATAGATTTAGCTTTTTCCTCCATCTTTTTAAGAACTTCTTCTGCTTTGACACCAAACAGGCGGTCCTGATTTAAGTGAGCATCCAGCAATTTAGTTTTAACACGATCTGGCAAAGATTGCTCCTTAAGCCAAGCATGCCTTCTAATTACAGACCCGGTGACAGCAGCCCTGCAAGATGCCTCTAGTGAATCAAAACCACATTGCAAAGTATGTTTTCCAACTTGTTCGGCAGAATGCATTAAATCCTGTAAATCCTTATTTTCAGCACAATCAGGAATCAACAAAATTTTCTGTTTAAGCAATCCAATAATATGCCGCTGATACTTTAACATATGAAACTGGCAATTTAAGGCCCTGATGGCCAAGGTTGCAAAGGTGTATAACTTCTTACCCCATCTATCCAGGGCCCTGGAATCTCTATCAGAGGGGGTAGGATTTTTGGCAGTAGTAGCCTTAATGTCCTTGGGTCCTTGTGAAATGGTCTCAGGATCCACAGGAGGATTTTTAAAAAGGAACTTGTGAGAATCAGGAACCCTGTAATATCTATCCGGTTTTCTGGGAGAAAGAGATAAGGATTCAGGGTCAAGCTAGATTCCGAAAAGGCATTGTCAATAATGTCCAGCACAGGAGGGATAGCTAAAGGCCTGTGTTGGGGCAGGAGTAAGATGTTTCTAAGCCTCTTTTTAGAATCAGAGTAATCCTGGCTTTCCCACTGAAAATGCTCCCTAAGAGTATGCAAGGTTTCACCAAAGGAAAAATCCTCTGGGGGAGAAGCAGAGGGAATAGAGTTCTCTGCATCAGAATCCTCATTAGTAGATAAGGGTAAATCCTGGTCATCAGAGGAGACAGAAATTTCAGAATCCTGGTCAGAAGTATCATAAGCAAATTCAGTCCTAGGTCTCTTAGAGTGGGAAGGTTGGCTTCCCCTGATTAAAGTAATAAGGTCTTCAGCCATTCTTATCATTTGTTTTTTAGGCATAGAGGCCTGACCATATGGTATGGGCGTCAGTTTCCAAGGCATGGTTCAAGTTTTAGGCCTAGAAGAAGAGGATGGTGTTGGTTTAATATGCAAGTCAGTAGGCCTGAATACACCCTCAGAAGCTGGTGCCTGCACAGCGGCTCCGGACCCATTCAAGGTAGAGACATCCGCAGGTTCCACAACTGAAGCATCTCGTGGCATACCGGACTCTGAATGGGTCTCAGTAGAGGCCTGCGAATCTGAAGTAGTGGGTATCAGGGGCTGCAAAAGCACCTCACTGAGTACTGGCGACTAGCTTAGGAGAAGCGTCGTTGACAGCTTTGGACCTAGGTGGCCTGTCTCTGTCTTTATCTTTGCGTTTTTTCGGAATGTCAGTAGTCAGGTGGCTTACCGAAGACATATCTGGCTAATTGAACCGAGTAACAAAATATTTAGAAGCGAAAATGTACTGACGACGAACAGTTCATGGATTAAATAAGGCACAAAACCGACAGCGAGGTACGTAGTGGTCAGGGCCTAGGGCAAGGAATACAGTACGAATGAAAATCTTTATGAGGTATTTGCTTTCCACAAGAAATACAATTATTGACTATTACTGATATTGGTTTAGAGAAAGAAAAATTTTCCCCAACAGGGTACTTAGCTTTAGTTGAAGACTTTGGTTCTGAAACTCGAAAACGAAAATTTCAAAAGTCGCTGACTGGCACTAGTGAACTGCTTCTGCTTCGGGCATCGCACGGCAAGAAAGACTGATGTAATGGCATTGGCTGCATGCTTTATACCCCTGACTACCTGACGTCACGGAAGATGAGACAGCAACCAACGCAGGACCCAAGACTTTGATAATCAGGCCGACTGAGGGCTACTGCAAGCAGATAACCCAAATGTGAGGACTGCAACAGTGAAACACGAAGAACATCATACCTGCATTAGATATGAAAGGGGGCTATTGTAAGTTGCTCATTTCAAACCTACTTCAGGCAGTGTACAATATGATTACAGCACCCAGGATACCTCATCAGTTAACTCCATTGAAGTCATTGCCCCGCAGTCAAATAGCATAGCTGTCACAGGAGGATGTAGGTTCTGCTGAACCAGACCAGGTAGAACTGTCCCAGGTCATGCTCACACAGTGCCACCTCACCACACTGCAGGAGTATGTTATCACATGATACATTGTACCCTCCATCTCATGACCCTCATCTCTACATTCTGTGGCATGTCTCTATCCACTCTGTGTAGACAGACAAGTATCACTGTGCCTGTTTCCACTTGTGTATATAACAACTGTGATCTACTCCATCCTCCCTCCTGTGTGGCGCATGTGGGAAATATATGAGGCGCACTATGCCCTGATCATGTACTGAGCAGCATAGCCAGTTATTAATCCGTTATGCAACAGGTTATTTCTGTGTGACACTGCACGCTCACCCTGTGCTTGTCAGGGTACACAGCTCTGTTGCAGACACCACCAATTCACCTCTACTACATATAGTGTCTCATCAGATGGTGGCGCGGAAGCACTTCCTGTGTTATCCACCTGTACCATGGGGCTACCTTGCTCGTTTCCTCATTAACATACATGCAGCATGCAACATGCTAGGAATATCCTCAGGCTGCGGCAGGATCAATACTGGAGTTCCCCCCAGACATTCAAATCAGAACAGAAGCACCCTTTTGAGCAGACTGAATGTTGCTTCAGTAATGTTGTGGTCTAGTGTAGGTAAGGTGTTGCATTGCACTTTGGTCATGCTCTGGGGCTTCCATACAGGCATCAGTAGCCCAGACTCTAGAGGGCAATCCACCATTCACTGCAATACACTGAAATTACTTCAGTTGTAACACTACAAATATAGCCATGTAAAGTACCATTAACCACAGTGCCTGCAATTACCACATTTTCCTGTGGAATGCCACACCTAAGATGAGTGCGTATACGTCAGTCATGGAAACTGCTTGGTGATATGTGGACACAGTGGTTATGCCTCCATTTACATCTTACACTAGCCCAAACCTCTGTGACCATGGGACAGAGGCCTTTATTTTTCCATGTGCACAATCTAATGCACCCACTACCTTAGGCAGGTGACTGATGTTGTTGAAAGCATGCATGGTGACAACTCTCTTCTATGATGTTGTAGAAAGCACAAAATCTTCTCTGCAAACAAGCGAGCATTATGCTGATGAAATTGAGTAACCTAGACACAAAGGCCCAAGAAATATCTAACACATCCCCTAATGGTTTGTGAAAAGTCCCTGTAGGTAGAATAGAAATAACTATACACACAATGGATTTCTACAGGTATGTTGAGGCCACTTATTTCTAAAGATTCTGTGTGCGGAAGACGTAAACCAAGTCCTGTACAATTATCGATTTTAACAGGAATCCATCAACAATCTCCTGGTTAATAACGTTATGAAATATCGCTCACTGGTGGTGCCATATCCTTTGGTGCTAGATACCACCTCTCTCACACTGAGGGAAGCTATATTACTACTTGCTGTTGTATGATCAGTGCCGCTACCCTAACATTCTTGCTGTCTGCAAAGTTGATCTTTTCTGCATGGATGCTTTTCCCTTTTAAAGTCAGGTGCAATTTCCCTCATAAATGACTATAAATCATGACTCTGTTCATCTGGTATAAATCTGCATATTATGACCCCATGTGCAACTAACAACGGGCAAAACTGCAATTCAAATTGTAGCTTGCTACAGATCACCCACTATGACCCAGGACCCCCATTCCGCATTTCTGGAGACACTGGAAAATATGAAGGTCCTACCAAACACCCTAATATTGGGTGATTTCAATTACCCAAACATTAACTGGGAGAACTACTCAAGTACCAACTCCCTTGCCCAATGCTTCCTAGAATTTATAAACACGAACGCCCTGGATCAACTGGTCAACACCCCACCAGAGGTGACAACATATTGGACCTGGTCATCACCAACATGGGCGACCGGTGTTCTACACTGGAGGTCAACCCCTTGCTGGTTAGATCAGACCATAGACTAATCACTCTGGATATCCACATTCTGCCCCCATCCCCAATCAAGGAAACCACCATGAAAACCTTTTCAAAAGCAAACTTCAAGATACTTAAGACTGAGGTGGAAAGGTTCACAGCCCCCATGCTAAAGGACAATGCTGTCCAAGCTGCTGAATCCCTTACAAAGGCACTCTATGAGCACCGGCAAGAATGCATGGATCGTGCTATCCCAAGCAAAACTAAGACTCACTCCTCCAAGAAAAGGAAACCAGTCTGGTGGACCCTTGCCATAAACAAGCTATACAATAGAAGGAGGAAACTTGTACAGAAAAGAGTAAAATCCCAAGAAGGAAAGACATCCCTGATCAGTATCAGCAAGAAACTACGATCCCTCATAAAATAATCTAAGGCTAGCTTCGAAAGAAAAATTGCCAAGGACTCAAAAGATAACCACAAGGTGTTCTTTAGCTATGTCAAGAACCAAAGTGGAAACTCTCAGATCTGCTCTGAGTTAGTGCAGAATGGCACAAAATACACTGAACCGACTGATACTGCCAACATTCTGGCAGACAGGTTTAGTGCAAACGTCACCCCCCTCTCACCCCCTAAAGGGCCCATAACCATACCAGAAGAATGTAGAACCCTGGCAATCATTGACACACAGGTTAAAACAGCCCTATCCAAAACCAAAAATACAGCTTCAATGGGATCAGACAGTGTCCCAGGCTGTGTCTTACACAATCTCCAAAATGAACTAACCCCTCACCTAAACACACTGTTCAAACTCAGCCTCTCTACAGGCTACGTACCCACAGAGTGGCGCACAGCTACAGTTATCCCGCTCCACAAAGGTGAAGCCACAATGGACACTGGGAACTATCACCCTATAAGCCTGACTAGCCTGGTCTGCAAGGCTATGGAGCAAATCATCATGGAACTCATTTACAGAGACACTGGGAATCTTCAAACACTGGACCCTACCCAGTTTGGCTTTGTTAAGGGCATTTCATGCCTTCTAAGCCTGGTGGACTTCTTTGAGACAGTTACCAAGGCTTTAGACAAGGGAAAGGAGGTCCAAACAGCCTACCTAGACCCCGCAAAGGCTTTCAACACCATTCCCCATTCTGGGATTATAGACAAGCTCACCAGCCTGAACATAAACCCCTACGTCACGAGATGGGTTGCCAATTGGCTCATGGATAGAACCCACAGGGTAAGAGTCGCAAGCTGTAGGTCTAACTCTAAACCGGTTACAAGTGGTGTCCCCAAGGGCTCAGTCCTGGGACCCCTCCTGTTCGGTATATGCTTCTCAGAGGTACAGGCAAGCACAGGAGGACTATGGCTGACCAAGTTCGCAAACGACTGCAAACTGAGGGCCATAACTGACTCTCTGGCTGATACAGACATCCTCCAGAAGGGTCTCACTGAGACGGATACCTGGTGTCAAAATCATGGCCTCAAGCTAAATGTATAATTTAATAAGGGATCTGGGGACCCAAGTACATAGTAATCTCTCCTTTGATAATCATATTGCCAAGGTGGTTAGAAAATCAACAAAAGAGGTTATTGTGCCCCTCTACTCATCACTCATCAGACCCATCATAGAGAACAACACTCCATTTGGGATGTACCTTACAAGACACCTACAACAGCTGAAAAGACCACAGAAGTACCACACCAAGAGGATTACTGGCCTCAAACATATGCCCTATGCAGCCCGACTGAAGAAACTCCAGCTGTACTCGGTTGCATACCATTTACTCAGACATACAAGGCCATGTCCAACCCAGAATTGATGGACATGCTCTACCTACAAAAATAAATCCCCAAGAGCCACATGCTCTAAGGATCTAAACCTCACCACAACAACAAATAGGACGTGCTGGAGGGATAGATTCCTGTCCCAGAGACTCCCTATGCTTTGGAACAGGATTCCAATCTACATTAGGCAGAGCCTCTCACTAACACTCTTCAACAGAAACCTTGACGAGTGGATGGGAAACAGAAAATTTACCCCAGGGATCACTGCAGTGGCTCTGCTGAACAGAGGCACAGGAAACTAGTGGCTCTGCTGGACAGAGGCACAGGGAACTAATCTAAGGGGGCGGCGAAAGCCAACACATTCTGGCTAGGCTTATAGATGCCCTCGGGCAGATAACCTAGTACTTACCTATGAACCATTTCACTGGCCAGTTTCATCTATAACATTGCATTTATGTTACCTATGAATCACTGCTGGCCTGCGTGTGGTCAATTCCTGTGCAGCTGTGTTCTGTATTTGTCAGAAATGCGTTCAGATAATGTAATCTCATAGTTAGATTCCATCTTTTTTATAAATTTGTGCTGAATGCCTATTCTGCTGTGGAGGGAGATTAATTAATCCCATGAAATATCAATTTTCATCATTTTCATCTCTCTCTTTTTTTTTTAAACAGAAACTATGCAATACCTCCTTAATATTTAAGCAAAACATTTGCTTTTGCCAATTTTGGGTGGTTAATCTTGCTGAATCATGGAGTAGTCCATGATAAAAAGTTTTCACAATGAAATTCCCTAGGTTTACTTCTTGTGGTAGTTCTTTTTTACCTACGACTAAGACTAATATGGTCAGAAATGCCAAGTGTTTTTTGGAATAATCCAGTTTTCTCCATGTCTTATAGTTTCTCTTCAGTAAGTGTGGTCTCAGCAGATGTGGAGGGTATTTAAATCGCAGCACCTACTGTATACTTGTTCTCGAAGCAAACCTTTAGCTTCTTAATGAAATTGCTAAGGTAATCAATCCTTAAATTAGGAGTTTTCTAAAAACCTTCAGTGATCAACTTGAAATGACTGCAACTGATATTAAATCCAAGGATTTCATCTACACCACTGTTAAATATAAAAGAAAAATGTGTCCCTGATGTAAACATAACTGCTGCTACCAGAGTTACGGTGCATGTATAAAACCAGTCATATGCAAGTGGGGGGTTCTTTGGTATAAACCAGGTTTTAGTAATTACTGCAAAAATCAGAAATAATTACAGTGATTACAATCAGTAAATTCAGTAGCTTTTTGTTTAAACTCATTGCAATACACATAATTAACCTTATAATGCTATCATTCTTTTTTAAAGTTCCAGGTTTATGGGGGAGTCGTGGGTTAAAAAATGGTTTTGATACTTTTGCTAATTTGGTACCAACCAGTGTGTTTCTCCAGTGTGCTAGATGGCACATACCCTTACTAAAATAATAATATTTCCCTTAAAAAGGTGTTTCTACACAATGCCAGACACACTAGTCATTGGTGACTCCATAGTCAGACACACTGACGTCCCGCTCACCAGACTGAGTAAGGAGAAGGTCACAGTAAGCTGCCTGTCAGGCGCTAGAATCCGCCACATAACGCAAGCACTCAGGTCTCTCAACAGCAGGTACAAATATGACTCAGTCATTGTCCACGCTGGTGTAAACGACCTGAGGCATCCTTGGACTACATGAAAAGAGACATTGAGGAGCTCTCTGATTATGTAGCCCAGGCAGGTATGACCCTGACCTTGAGCAGTATCCTACCTTCACCAAGAATGATGCCACAATACAGAGATAAGATGATCAGCTTTAACAATTGGCTTAAACTCTGGTGTCATTCAAAGGGGATCCAATGTCTGTCTGCCTGGGATGACATGCTGGACAAGCCACGCTAAGCTTCAAGGGACGGCTTGCACCTGTCACCCTGGGATTCGGATATTGGCAAAGGCTCTTGCCACCCCCATAGTGCCTTTTTAGGCAAGGCTCAAATTCTAAACCTACCACCCTAGAACACAAAAAAGGAAAAAACTAAGGGTAATGCTGCTCAATGCCAGAAGTCTAAATCTCAAAATGCACGACTCGAGGCCCTTCTCAGTATGGAGAACATCGATGTCTGTGCAGTGACAGAAACCTGGTTCAAGGCTCCTGAGAGCACCCCAGCACTATCAGGTTTTACCTCTTATCGCCGGCCCCAAAATCCGGACAATACCAAGAAAGGAGGTGGGGTATCCATATTCATCAAAGACACCCACACCTCAAGACTGGTGGCAACATACGATGCATCGGAGACCATCCAGGTGCAATTAACCATAGGCAAGACTGCTCTACAAATTGTAGCATGTTACAGGCCACCCTCACAAACTCAGGAACCTCACATGGCCTTCCTGAAAACACTAGAGGATAAATGTATCACCAAACACCATCATACTAGGTGACTTCAATTACCCTAATATAGACTGGGAACACTACTCAAGCCCAAACACCCTAGCCCAAAAGTTCCTGGAATTCATAAACTCAAATGCCATGGAACAACTAGTCACCATCCCCACAAGAGGAGAAAACATACTTGATCTCATCATCACGAACATGGGAGCACAATGTTCAACACCGCAAGTATACCCCTCACTGGTGAGATCAGATCACAAACTAATCTCGCTGGAGGTCCTCATCCCACCCCACCTGAAATAAAAAAGACCACAGTAAAGAACTTCCCGAAAGCCGACTTCACACTTCTAAAGACTAGTGTGGTCTCCTTTAAGGCCCCCGAGCCGGCAGAAAACAGTACTCAAGCCGCTGAATCACTTACAAATGCCTTCTACCAGCACCTGCAGGACTGCATGGATAAGGCAATCCCAAGCAAAACAAAGACTCTTTGTACCAAAGGCAAATGTCCAGTCTGGTGGACCCCAGCCATAAACAAACTCTACAACAAAAGGAGGAAGCTACTACAAGATAGAGCAAAATCCTTAAAAGGTAAGACACCCTTGATCACTATAAGTAAAAAACTAAGAGCTCTCATAAAATCATCCAAAGCAAATTTTGAGAGAAAAATAGCTAAAGACTCAAAAGACAATCATAAGGCCTTCTTTAGCTATGTTAGAAACCTGGGAGGAAACTCCCAGATATGCTCAGAACTAGTTCAAAATTATGTGAAGATTACTGATCCTACAGACATTGCCAACATACTGGCTGACAGGTTCAGTGCAAACTTCTCCCTCCCCAAAAGGAGAGATATCTATACCAAGCGATTGCAGCCCCCAAACATCTCCAACGCCCAAGTGAGAACTGCTCTCTCCAAAGCAAAAACACAGCATCCATGGGACCTGATGGTGTCCCCGGCTGTGTGCTCCACGAACTCAACGAGGAATTAAACCCACAGCTAGGACAGCTGTTTAATCATAGTCTTACCTCTGGATACGCACCCAGGAGTGGCGCACTGCAACTGTGGTCCCACTTCACAAAGGCGGTGCCTCCACCGACCCTGGAAATTACCGCCCATTAGCTTGACAAGCCTTATCTGCAAAGCCATGGAGAGGATCATAATGGACCTCATAAATAAAGACATAGGAATTTGCAGACTTTGGATCCATCCCAGTTTGGCTTTGTCAAAGGCAGATCATGCCTTCTAAACTTGGTTGACTTTTTGAAACAGTCACCAAAGCCATTGATGAGGGAAAGGCAGTCCATACAGCCTACCTCGATCTGGCGAAGGCCTTGATACAATACCCCACTCGGGTATCATTGAAAAACTCATCAGCTTAAATGTTAACCCACACATCACAAGATGGGTTGCAAACTGGATGAGTGACAGAACCCACAGGGTCAGAGTTGCTGGCGCCATGTCAGACTCAAAACCTGTCACAAGTGGTGTACCACAGGGCTCAGTCCTGGGCCCACTCTTGTTTGGCATCTACTTTTCAAGTACAAGCAAACACAGGAGGGTTATGGCTGACAAAGTTTGCAGATGACTGCAAACTGGGCCATAGTAGAAAACACATCTGACACAGATATCCTTCAGAAGGGTCTCACAGAAATGGATAACTGGTGCCAGAGCCATGGCCTAAAGTTAAATGCCAAAAATGCATAGTCATACCCTTCGGAAAAACAAGGTTACCCCTAGCTACCAAATAGGTGGCAATCCACTGAGCACAGAAGAAGTTATCAGGGACCTGGGGACCCAGGTTGATAGTAGTCTGTCATTCGACACCCATGTAGCTAAAGTAGTTAGGAAGACCTTCTACATTGCCCACCTTATCATGAAGGGATTCTCATCTAGATCAAGGGAGGTCATAGTCTCCCTATACTCATCACTCATCAGACCAATGATTGAGTACAATGCCCCATTCGAATGTATCTGACCCGACACTTGCAGCAGCTGGAGAGGCCACAAAAGTTCCTCACCAAAAGGATAAAGGGTCTCAAACATCTGTCCTATGCTGCCCGACTGAAAGAACTCCAGCTCTATTCAGTCGCTACCGCTTGCTCAGAGGTGACCTTTGCCTAACATACAAGGCCATGTCAAACCCAGATTTGATGAATATGCTTCACCTCAAAAATCTAGATCCGTCAGAGTCACAAGGGCGGAGACTTAAACCTCGACACGGCTATTAATAGGACGTGCTGGAGGGATAGATTCATCACCCAAAGACTCCCTATGCTGTGGAATAAAATCCCGGTATATGTGAGGCAGAGCACCTCGCTGGCCTTGTTCAAGAGAAATCTTGACCAATGGATGGGAGATCGCAGATATACCCCAGGGATTACCTCAGTGTCACTGCTCAACAGAGGCACAGCAAAATAATGGGTATAGTTCCCCATACTAAAGGGGTGGCGTAAGCCACAAAACTATGGGCTAGGCTTGTAAATACCCTCGGGCAGATAGCCTAGTATGAACCTATGAACCTATGAACCTACAAGTATGTGAAATCAGAACAATTAGCTGTGCTCAGACTCTGAAGATCACTGTTCAGTAAACTGACTTGCCTGAACTTTGTTTTGATAATTCATTATGGATATAAATAAAGAACCGATGATGTGCCAAAAGTATAGACAACCTCCTAATGGTGTACTAAGAGTGTATACAAGCAAAAAGCAGTGTGCCAAACACATTTATTTTATTTTACATTTGTTTACCGAGATGGTCCAACTGGGACAGTGCCCATTTTCAGTGGAGGCCCGGGTAGAAAAGCTCCAGTCTAAGCTTACATACAAATTATTACAAGTAATAGAATTTATAAACAAAACTGACAAAAAATGAGTGTTAACACGTTTACAGGATAAAAATGTAAAAACAAAAATATATACATAGTATCAAATAGAACAAGACTTTAAACCCTTGAATATAAACAAATATATGGTTGAACTTACATGTGGAAGAATAAAACATTAGTTAGGAAATTAAGCAGGGAGAATCACTTAGGCAAAGTAGTGCATAGTTAGCAATACTTCCATGGTGAGAGTTGCAGCTAGGAATATAACTACTTACAGAGTAGCAGTGTTGTTAGAAGGTATATGTTAACAGACTTATTATACCATGACCCCCCCCAAAACGTGCACGCTGATTGGCCAGTGTGCACATTGTAAATCGAGTTATACTAATGGAAAAAGGTCCGTCGGCCCGGACTTTTTCCATTAGTATAACTCTAAAAACACTGTCTCGCTATGTTAAATGGGTTTAACATAGCGAGACAGCTTTAAAATAAGCAACGGAGATCTCCGTTGCTTATTTTAAGCCCGCCATGCTAAACCCATTTAACATAGCGAGACAGGTTTAAAAAAAGCAACGGAGAAAGCAAGATCTCCGTTTTTTTTAGCTTCGCTATATGTTAAATGGGTTTAACATAGACAGTTTAAAATAAGCAACGGACATCTCCGCTGCTTATTTTAGCTGTCTCGCTATGTTACATCCATTTAACATAGCGAAACAGTAAAAAGCAACGGAGATCTTGCTTTCTCCGCTTTTTGCTCAACTCTGATGTACTGCGCAGGCGCCGCAGTACATCAGAACTGCGGATGCCAGACATCTGTGGAAGGGCAGTAAACAGGCATTATTATGCCATTATTTAAGAAAGTAATAGTTTCTTTTCTTAAATAATGTCATGTTATATAATAACTCACTTCTGGTGTGGGTAATGCTGTATTTACCCACGGTTGGCTGTTTGGTCCTCGGGCTAGCCGGGACCAAACCACACCAACCGTGGGTAAATCCAGCATTACCCACACCCAGGCGTGGGTTATTGCTATAGTATGTACAGACAAACTGTGTAAGTAATGCTAAGTTAATAATTAACCTGGAGTGTTACATGTGCAAAGCCAGTATTCAAATAAGTGTCTTTTGAGAGATATTTTGAAATGATTAAGATTGCTTATGTGTGGAAGGGTATTCCAATTTTTAGCAACAAAGTTAGAGTAAAGAGAGCTGCCCGCTGTACTGGATACTTTGGTTACTTGGAGTAAATCTTTGTTACATGATCGAAGAGTACGAATGTTAGAGTAGAGCTGTAGAAGATTTTTTAGGGAAGGTATGTTGTCAGGAATGTGCATTATTTTGTGAGCCACTATTAACCGGTTATAGTTCATAATATGAAGTTGTTCCAACCAAGAACATTTTTTTTTAGGCATTGACAGTGATGGGATGAATGTGTGGAATCTGTTGCAAATTTAGCAATGTTATTATAACATGATTTTAATTTACTTAGCACTGACTTTTTGAGGTTAAGTATGGGGGATCCATATAAGAGTGAGGAGGGTTCTAGCTATGGCTATTCTTGCAGCATCTGTTAAGAATGTTTTGTTTCTATACATTGTTCCCATTTTCTTGTGAACCTTTTTGATTGTGTTAGAAATGTGTATGTCAAATTTTAGTCTGTTGTCGATTATGACACCTAATAGTTTTGTTTGGGAATCTGGGAAAATCCTAGTATTATTACTGGCAGTGATATAAAAGTTAGCTGGGAGGTTAGTAGGTTTAGATGGGTGAAAGATCATAAGTTTAGTTTTATTAGGGTTGAGAATGAGTTGTGAGTTTGCTAGCCATGTTTCAATATCAGAGAAGGCTTTTTGTGTGACTGTAAGAAGTTGAGTTACTGTGGATGCTGTACATATGAGGGTTGACTCATCTGCGCATTGTATGATAGATGCTTGAGAGGAGGCAGTACTAAGATCATTTATGAATATGCTGAAGAGGAGGGGCCCTAGGATTGAGCTCTGAGGGACTCAAGTGTAACAGGAAGGAGTAGGGATAGATCTTACTTCCATTTCACAGCTTGCTGGTGGCTAGATAGATAACTGAAACCAATTAACAGCATCAGGGTTGATATTAAGATTTTTCAGAGTGGACAGTAACTCAGGATGGGAAACTGTATAGAAATCTTTAGACATGTCCAAAAAGACTGAAAACACTATTTTGCCATTGTCTCTGAATTTAGTTATAGTATTAGTGCTATGATGCGGTCAGAATCCATGCTGTGACAATGAGATTATTGTTTAGAAGGTGTTTAAGAAGTTGAAAGTGGCTACATCTTTCCAGAATTTTCGAAAGTGGTGCAAGTATAGCAATGGGCCGGTAGTTTGTTAGTTCTGTTGAATTACCTCCTTTGTGTAATGGTGTTATATATGCAGTTTTCCAAATAGCTGGGACATACTGTTCTGTTATAGAGCGGTTTACAAGTATTGACACAGGGAAGGCAATAACATCTGCTGTGAATTTTAGATAGTTTGCTGGCAAGTTATCTGCTGCCTGTAAAGTGGGCTTCAACTTCTTTTACCTGCTGCCAGTGAAGTGGGCTTCAACTCCTTTAACAGTTTTGCAATAGTTTGTTTTGGGACTGTCTGAAATGAGAATACATCTACAATATTGCTTGGATTGTTGGTTGCTGGCCTTGTGGGAGACTTGCTATTCTTAGTAGGTGCTAAAACATGTTCAGTGAAGAATATGTTAAATTGTTCAGCAATATTGTTTGTGTTTTCAGGTAAGTTGCGGGGGGGGGGGTTGGCCAGGATGAAGTATATTTATTGACTGTGTTCCAGAATTTTTGTGGATTTATTCTGTATTTCCATTGTAAATTAGAATAGTTGTGTTGTTTGTCTAGTTTAATTTGGTGTTTGGCACTGCTTCTAAGTTGCTGGTAAATTAAACGGTTTTGGAGGGATTTATTTTTAACCCAGGTTTGCCATGCTTTGTCCCTTGGTTTTGGGTGGGTACGAGTCTCATGGGTTAACCATGGTGTGTAGCTGGCTTTGACACAAACTGTTCTTTGAGGTGCAAGCCTGTTTAAAATACTAAGGAAGGTGTCATTGAAGTGTTGCACAGCTGCATCTAAGGGCAGTTGCTGAGGAGTCCAGTCTATTTTTTTCAAGATTATTAAGTAGAATCTGTAAGTTAAGATTTTTCTTATTCCGAATTTGGCAGAAGTTGATTAGTTTAGTAGGGTTACAGTGATTTCTCAGTAAGTAGGTTCCAAAGTGGTCATATAAGTGACCTGGGAGACAACCTGCTATTTGGTAATACTGGGGTTTATTAGTTAAGAACCAGTCCAAAATAGATTGTTTATCTGTTTTCTTGTCAATTCTAGCTGGGTGAGAAATCATTTGAGTGAAACCATGGAGATTTAGGTAGTTATGAAGATTGTCAGAGCTGCAAGTCATCCAGTCTGTGTTAAGGTCCTCTGCAATAATGGTTTCCTGTGACATGACTTTTGTGACATTTTGGAGAATGATTTTGATTGTACTGGAATTGTTTCTTGGAGGGATGTAGATGGCTATTATATGTTTGTTCTGGTTTAGGTGTAATCTGGTTATGATTATGCATTATTAATATTAGTAATGCTTATGTTTACAGGTTGGGCGTGTTCTTAAAGAGAATTGCTACACCACCTCCCTTCTTTTCTATTCTATCAGCTCTTAGAATAGGGTTGCCACCTTTTGTCATGGCTAAAACCGAGTAAAGCTACACCCCTCATGCCACCAGAACCCTGCCCATCCCACCCTCTCTCCTGCCTATATTCTGCCCATTTTGTGACATCACCAGACAGGGAACACCCTCTTTTTCCATTCCTGCTGCCTGCTTTCGGCTGATTTACTATGCTTTTCTGTAAAAAAAAAGCATAGTAAATCAGCCGATTTACAAACTCTGATAGTCTGTTTCCTTTTTGAAACAGACTACTGGAGTTTGTACAGCGTTTTCTGGACTACCGGAGAATTAGTTTGATTTCTGGATAGTTCGGAAAAAAAACAGAGGGGTGGCAACCCTGTTGTAACCAGGTGGGGTTATTTCTATGTCTGGTACATGTGGTTTCAACCAGGTTTCAGTAAGGATGGTAATGTCTGGGTTGTAAAGGGAGAGAGTTGCATGGAGTTCATGTATTTTATTCAGCATACTTCTAAGATTTAGGTTTAGTAGTAGTATTTCAGAACTTTTATGTGTAGTAAGTAGTTTGATTTGCATTGGGGAGTTTAATGCGATCATGCATTCACGGCCTGGGTTTTGGTGGATATCACCACTAAACATAAGTTTGGCTGCTATGTGACTGAGCAATTGACAAAGTTTGAATAGTCTTTTGTGAGTTTTAAAGGAAAAATTATGGAGGCTTTTATTTGCAAAGAGTAGTTGGTGTTTCAGGTCTGTGAGTGTGGTTATAAACAGTGATGGGGACACATAAAAGCTATTACGTGTTGCTAGGGTAGGGTTAGTAAATATTGTTGCTTGCTTTATATACTGATTGTCTAGCTGGAAATGGTAAGTGGTGAGGTTAGCTGCAATCGAGAGGAATAAAGTTAATATAAGACCATGTACAAACATGACCGTATTTGTGTTTAATAAATTATTTGAAAAAAATAATCAGTATTGAGGGAATTTAAATTCTTGTTTGTTAAAGTATTAGTATATCACAATGTCATGTATTCAAGGTTAGGGGTTACGTATGAATTGTTTGGGGTGTTTACAGGTTATGTTTCTATTGGGTAGTCACTTTTTTATGTGTGAGTGTGTGTGTGTGTGTGTGTGTGTGTGTGTGTGTGTGTGTGTGTGTGTGTGTGTGTGTGCAAATGTGTTGTAGACAGCTAGTAATTTGTAATGGGAGGGGTTAGTTAGTTGTAATTAGTATAGCAGGTTGGGTGATTATACTTGGTGGGTGTGGTTTGGTTACGTTTAAATTACAGGTATCGGAGGGCGGGAGGGATATGAAGCGGGATGAACCTAGATCCAAGCAAAGGCAAGTTTGTGTGTAAGAAAAACAATCAAAATTGACCAAGAACTGCTGTGAAGCTGTAAGTCATTTCTTAAGTATTTATCAGGTGAAAAACGTATATCCTTGTATCTGTAGGCTACTGTGCTCTCAATTAAATTAACAAACACACACAGTATTTGATCAGTTATGGATACTACTTGCTCACAGAAGGGAATACAAGAGAAATGGAAGGTGAGTCTGGGTGGCTTGGTTGGGGAGCCTGCTTACAAGCTTTTATCACAACCTTCAATTGGAGTCAACCATTAGAATAAATAAATACAAGTGCATATATATCTGTTATTTTCCTAGTGCTGAGAGTAGCTGATGAAGTGGGAGAAGAATGGAGTAGTAGTACCTGCTCACCTATGCCAGAATGTATTCCCTTACTCAAGCCCCTCGACAGAAACTGGAGCGCCAATGGAGGTATTTGTTTTGTGGGAGAAGAGTATCTTGGACTTTTATTACTTGTGGAAGTGAGTGACAGCCCTGGAGAACACCTACTGCACATCCAGCATCAAAGATATTATTGGGCATGTGCAGGAAAACAGAAAGGGCTAATGTAAAACTCTGATCCCTGATGCAGATGATGGCATCACTCCTTGGGGGACAAATGGGGCACAGGGCTCTTGCATCTGTTAAGGAGGTTACTGGTCAGAAACAAATATATAAAATACTTGAAAGTCTGGAGTGTAATACATGAAATATCTCTACTTTACTATTAGGGAACGAGATGTGTGATGAGTGGTTCAGACAGATGTTATGAAATCACATTTCCTAATCTTACAGAGCAAGATATTTTATGTACCCTATATCTTAATCCCTCATGTATTCCTTTTCACTTGTATTTTATGTAGTAACTGATTCCCATTCATTTCAATATGCAGTATCTGAGTAAGCTGTTACAGCACAGGGATTTACTTTAGTTACATAGGTTTTGATGAATGGAGTTGTCTTGCAGATGGTTTCCTAGCTACAATTCTCTATAATTCTATGCTAACTTTTTTCTTTGAGGTATTTTCCCTAATTTTTGCCATACAGTTTGGGTTACATTTACATTGGCTGACAGTATTAAGTAGCAATTTATTTGTACTAAAGATCTTTATTTTTATTTATTTTTGGTTTGATTTAAACTAATTTTGTTTTCTAACTGGTTATGATTTTTTTTGATAACTAATTTATTCTTAAGCTAATGTCAAATTTAGTTTCTATGGGTTTGTTTTAGGTAAGGGTAACTTTTTGGGGTCTTTTCATGAGCAGTTTAAATGCATGCACTCTGTATATATTTTTTCTTAATGTTAGTGAATGGGAATTAGTTATGTGTTTGTTTGTTTTGTTGTACTTTTATTTAATATGTAGTAGTGTGGAAATGCTTTTTATTATGTTTGCTTATGCATTAATTGTGCATATTGAATGCCATGTGTGAACTGTGTGCATCTGTAGTTTACAATCAGGTATGGGGCATCTGTAATTTACAATCAGGAATGGGTCTTTTTTTTTTTTTTTTTTTTTTGAGGTTAGAAGTGGTTTAGGGTGGTCTAGTTTTGTGAACACTGCTGTGGTTTGCGTGTGCAGCATGTAACTTGATGAGTTTTAGGGGCTTTGATGATGTGAGTGAACCTAAAAGCTTCACAGCATTCCAAAAACACTGATAAATGTTTGATGATGCAGCACATGCAGATAAACAAAAGATATTTGCAGCACATGCAGATAAACAAAAAATATTCACACAAGCTATCAGAAAAATGTTTGATCTACCATTAC
The DNA here is from genome assembly GCF_019279795.1 of Protopterus annectens. NCBI lineage: Eukaryota > Metazoa > Chordata > Ceratodontiformes > Protopteridae > Protopterus > Protopterus annectens. Next base: position 840,065,506 of record NC_056739.1, read on the forward strand.
AAAATATGTAATAATATACATGTGTGTGCAGTCATGTACAGAGGTGATATCTAAGAGAAAGGAATGCAATATATGCTTTACTGTGTGCAATGTGATATATTGTAAGTGTTACAGCCATTGTGAGATGCACAAGTTCAAACCACAGCACTATGCAAGATATATGTGATATTAGAGCCCTGACCTTTGCAGATACAACTTTTTTTTTAACTTTGTTATTTTTTTCTGGGGGACTGGAGGGGTGGAGGAATACTATTTCAAATTATCCTTGAATAACCCAATTTCATTTTTGCAATGTTGGACTCCTTTACATCAGGAATGCAAAAAGAATATGCTTCCTCACTTTATTTATTTATTTTTTAGAATGGGTGACCTGACACAGTAACTACATGACTAGTCTATCCTGAGTGAGTTTTTGTAGAGTGTTTTTAATTATCTGCCTACATTTAGACTGATTCCATCTAAAATTGATTTTGAAATGTTAAGTAACCTAGATTTTTAGAAATGATTCAGCCTCTCCCCTGAAACAAGTCTGAGATTTAAAAGGGAGGCCTTACCATTTGAGAAATTCTGGATTAGTGGGTGCGTGTGTGAGAGAGAGAGATATGAAAGAGCATGAATGATAGGAAGTATGGCTTAGTGTTAAAAGAAAAAGTGCACCACTTCCAGACTGAAGCAGATAAATATTTTTTCATGGTCTTGACAGCTAACAGAAAGCACCCCTATAGGGGCCAACAAGGCTGCCTCTGGCAGTACTTCCAGAAGGGAGAAAAAACTCTCTCTCCTTCAGTCTTTATGTGATGTTATGGCAAAGATTTGGCACTAAGGTACTCTTCTACCAAATCCTAGGTTGTACCTTCTCAACTACCACCATCCTTTGAAGTAACAAAGTTGCCAAGAGCTTCTATCTCTTGTATCTATGGATGGTTGAATTGAATTGCTAGCACTTATGGCAGTGTCTCACTTTGTGCTCTGACTCCAAACAATACAGACAGTGCCACTACAGATCCAAGTCTGACATAGGACAGCCACATGAACATTTTAATGGTTCAGCTGCTAAAGGCATCCGACATGGGAACTTTTTCCACAATGGACATCAGCACTAAGATCCACCCCATCTAAGAGGCAAAAAAGAACTGAGGAGGAAGAGGACTTGGGGGGCGGGGGCTGGGAAGCCCTGCTAAGGTGGAGGAAATATGTGGTATAAGCACCCCCCCCAAATGTATGGAAGCTTCAGAAAAGACAAGTAATCTCTGTGGTAAAGTTTCTTACACTGTTTTGAAGCTTCAGAAAAGAGTACATAAAATAAATAAACTGGTGTGGTAAGACAGAGGATCCCAATCATTAATACATGAAGGGCATACATCAAGGAGGAAGACCAGTGCTAGATTATTATGGAATTAAAACTCTTGATTAAACAGATCAACAGTCTTGGGATCTCCTATGTGTAAACAATACACTTCAAACCCAGCTCTGGAGGAAACAGTGAAAAGTACAGATGTCCTTCAAGGATGCATCTGCAGTCATAACATATGGGTTGTCCTGCCTCAGGCAGCCCTTCGGTTGGCTGGATTCCAAAGTCTGGGTCTGGCCTCGGCTGATCTCGCACTTTCCCCGACGTCAGAGCGTCTGGGGTATAAAAGCATCAGCCGACACCATCTTCCTCAGTCTTTCTTGCCACGCGGTGCCCGAAGCAGAAGCAGTTCGCAAGTGCCGGTCGGCCAGCTCCTTTGATTCAGCTACCGAAGACTTCGAAAAAGCTAAGTACCCCATTGGGGACTCTTTCTTGCCTCAGCCGATGTCAGATAAAGTAAATAATTGTTTAACTTGTGGGAAACAAATACCTCATAAGGATTTCCACTCTTACTGTCTCCCTTGCTTAGGCCCAGACCACGACGCCTCAGCCTGTTCACTTGTAAGCTTCCTTCAACCGAATAACGCTTAGGCTGGTCGGAGTTTGCAGAGGAATATTTTGGGGCTAACTTTATGTGATATAATGCCGGAGACCACTTCACATGTAGTTAAAAACAGAAGGACAAGGACCGACTTCTGCCCGCGGTTTCGCTGAAACCTTGGTCAGGCCTATCAAGTGTCTCGGTTTCGCTGAAACAGAGTCCTCGGTGCTTCCTGTTGAAACCTCACAACCGACTACCTCGCCTCGGAGGCTCTGGCCGAGTCGGTTATTGAACTACCTACGAAACCGTGTCCAGGACATGTCCGACACCATTCCTTTAGACAAGTCCACCCCTGCACATGGTGCAGCCAAGCCCCTGCATCCATGTCCATTAAGGCCTTCTCTAGGGCTAAAGCTGCCAAACTCTACAAAGCTTTGCCTCCCAAGTCTACCTCAGAGGCCTTCTACCAGCACTCAAATTCTCAGCCTAGCAGAGGATCTTATCTCCTTAATTAGAGGTTCTCAACCTCACCCGGACAGGGGCTCTCTTCCACCTCCAGACAAAAGGCCCAGGGTTGAGCCCTCTGACCCCCACTCTTCAGATGAGTCTATGGATGAATCTGTGTTGTCAGAGCACCAGCAGGAGGCTTATTCGGCCTACGAGGATTCTGATGCTGAAGAATCTATTCCTTCGGCCTCCCCTCCTGAAGAGTTTTCTTTTGGTGAGGCACTGCATTCTATGAGAGAATATTTCCAATGGCAGGGCCAGGAATTTTCTGATTCCAGAAAAAGATTAAGGACCTTTTTACATTTACCTCAGCATAGGCCTTTGGCTATACCTCCTGTTTTGAATGTTATTGAAGATGTGTACTCTGATGCTAGTACAGCCCCTGATTCTCTCCCTCCGGCTCCTGCCAAACCCGATAGGTACTACAGGGTCCCGGATTCTCATTTCCACCTGTTCAAGGCCCACACTGCAGACCCAGAAACCATTTCACAGGGCCCAAAAGGGGTTGCAGCTGCCTCTGCTAAGAATCCTTTACCTTCTGAAAGGGAATCTAGAGCTTTAGAGCGATGGGGAAAGAAAGTTTATACTTCTGCAACTCTTTCTATGAGGGCATTAAATTGTCATTTCCATATGATTCAGTACCAAGAGTATTTGTTAGATGAATTGTATAAGAAACTTTCCTCCTCTGAGCCCCTTGACCGTAAATCTCTTCAGGATCTGGTACATAACTCACAGCAGGTTAGCAACCATTTTTTGCAATGTGGCTATGATGCACTGGAAGCTTCATGTAGGTCAGCAATGACAGGGGCAGTTATACGAAGGCATGCCTCGTTGAAGGAGCAATCTCTACCGGACCATGTTAAAGCTAAGCTCCTGGATGCTCCAATGGAAAAACAAAAATTATTTGGTTCCACGGCCCAGGAGGTCTTAAAGAAGTTTGAAGAAAAGGCAAAATCTGTGCAAACAGTCAAGGACTTTCTGCAGGTACAACCACCAAGATTCAGCAGAAATTGGCCTACTAAGAATTGGTCCTTTCCAGACTCAGACAGATCACAGAGAGGCAGGAACAGGCGTACCAGAGGTAGAGGGCAAGCTAGAGGCCACTACAGAGGCCGTCAGTGGCAGCCACCCAACCAGAGAGGTAGTGCAGGAACAGCAACAACAACTGCTGCGCCAGGGCAAACACAATGACTTATTTTTGACTCCGCCAACCAGGGCTCAATTAGAAGCACCATTGGGCGGAAAGCTTTCTTTATTTTCAGAAAATTGGCATTACATTACAAGGGACTCATGGACACTGCAAGTAATAGACAAAGGATACAGGTTCCATTTCCACACATTGCCAAAAAGAAAAGGAATGCCAGACCTGCCACCAAATCAGAGGGCGGAGGCTTTGAAGCAAATCACCAAATTACTACAAATGAAAGCCATAGAGAAGGTTCCTCCCTCAGAACAAGGCCAAGGTTTTTATTCAAGGTTATTCCTTGCTCCAAGGAAAGAAAATCAATGGAGGCCTATTCTCGATCTGTCCGCACTGAACGCTTACCTCACTGTGCCGAAATTCAAGATGCTGACCCTACAGCAGCTTCTTCCCATGCTGGGCAAGGAGTCTTGGCTGGTGACTCTAGATCTCAAGGAGGCATACCTGCATGTCCCCATTCGACAAAGTTGCAGAAGACACCTCAGATTTCTTGCAGGATCAGAGCATTATCAATTCTCACCATTGCCCTTTGGCTTATCTACTGCGCCCAGAGTATTCACGAAATGCCTGGCATCAGTAATTGCACACTGCAGACTTCAGGGGATTCAAATCTACCCATATCTGGACGACTGCCTGATACAAGCGGACAGCAAGACGAAATTATTAAAGGACTTGGACTATGCCATCCAGCTATTACAGGCCTTGGGATACACAGTCAACATCCAAAAATCAAGACTTGTGCCATCCCAAAGGATAACCTTTTTGGGTGCAGATGTGGATACAACCACCCAAATGGCCTTTCTCACAGAAGAAAAATAGAAGCAACTTCCAGATTACTTCAAGAATCTGACAAGATAAACTCAGCTAACTGCAAGGAAAATCCTGCAGGCCCTGGGTTTCATGGCATCCTGCATAATACTAATTCCACAAGCCAGGCTACATATGAGAAGATTGCAATGGTACCTAAGGAGTGTATGGACTCAGCACAGTCACAGCTTAGAAACTCTGATTCCAATCATACCTTGCCTTCAAAAGGAATTCCTGTGGTGGGCTCAAGCCTGCCAGACCAACAGAGGGTGGCCTTTCTTCAAACCAAAAGCAAACCAAACCATCACCACGGACGCTTCAGACCGAGGTTGGGGAGCACACATGGAGGACAAATGTATCCAAGGGCTATGGTCTCAAGGGCAGCTGCAAATGCACATAAACCAAAAGGAAATGCTGGCAGTGACACATGCAATCGAGGCTTTCAAACCTTTCCTTCAACAAGGCCACCTGCTAATAAGGACAGACAACACCACAGTTATGTGGTACATAAACAAACAAGGAGGCACGCACTCCTACCCTCTATGCAGACTGGCTATGAATCTATGGGATCTTTGTTTGAAACTCAATATACAACTACAGGCCCAGTTCGTGCCAGGGAAAGACAATACTCTGGCAGACAGCTTAAGCAGAACTACCATGGATGCACACGAATGGATGCTGCACCCAGACATCTTCTTACTCATAACACAGGCATGGGGAAGACCCGAGATAGATCTGTTCGCCTCAGCCCACAATCATCAACTGAAAATTTTTTGCACAAGGACATACCATCCACAAGCATGGAAGGTGGACTCTCTCTCTTTCAGCTGGAAAGCCCTAAAAGTCTATTCTTTCCCACCAATACCATTAATGTCCAAGGTTTTACTGATGATCAGGGCAGAACAGCCAAAAGTGATTCTGATAGCTCCAGACTGGCCAAGGCAGCATTGGTACCCACTGTTGAAGAGCTTATCACAGACTAAACCGTGGCCTCTCCCATTATGGCCTCTTCTTCTGACACAGAACAATTACAAGATCCTGCATCCCAACCTAAAGACCTTGCAGCTAACTGCCTGGAGAATACCATGACTCCTTCCCAGGACAGCTTATCCCAGAGGGTAAAGGACATTATTATGGAAGTCACGCCTTCCACAAGGAAGGCATACTCAGCAAAATGGAAAAGATTTCATTTGGAACACAACAAAGGCCTTGATGTGACAGGGATGAACATGTCACATATACTGAATACTTAGCAGAATTGTTCCACAATGGCCTGTCTTATTCTTCCATTAAAATACACGCCTCAGCAATTTCAGCAGAATACAATGATCCTTTTTTTTTTTCAAAAAAAAAACCCCTGTGAAAAAGGGGAGATAATTCCCCCCCCTGGAATTTAATTTTAAAAAATTTTTTTTTGAAACCCCCTTGAAAAAAAAATTTTTTTTTCCAAAACGCCCCCCTCATGGCTAAAGTGGAAGAAGTATACACTTTCTTTCCCCATCTATCCAAAGCCCTTGCCCTTTATCAGGAGGAACAGGATTTTTAACAACAGAGGCCTTACACCTTTAGGCCCCTGAGAGACAGTTTCGGGTCTGCCCTAGGACTCTTAAAAGATACTTATGAGCTTCAGGCACCCTATCGTACCTATCCCGTTTAACTGGGGCAGCAGGCACAGAATCAGCATTGAGGCAAGCCTCTGCAAAACCATCTTCCACCACATTCAGAACAGGTGGTATAGGTAAAGCCCCATGCTCGGCTAAAACAAAAATTTCCCCTAAGCCTCTTTCTGGAATCAGAGAAATCTTCACCTTCCCATTTAAAATGCCCCCTCATGGAATGCAGAGTCTCTGAAAATGAAAAATCCTCAGGAGGAGAAGCTGAAGGAGTAGAATCATGCACATCAGAATCAGAATAAGGAGGATACTCCTGCAAGTCTTCGGGAAGACTCAGAAGCCTCGAACATTGCTCAAAACTCTCAAACTCAGGTTCCACCCTAGGCCTCTTATCAGGAGGGCATAGAACCCTAATCATAGTAATCAAATTCTGCCATTTTAAGCATATGTTTCTTAGGCAAAGACCCTGAAGCACTAGGAGAAACCCCACTGAAGCTAAACTTGGCCTGCCTCTCAAAGAAGCCTTGGAAACAAAAGGGGGAGGCCCTAACCACCTTAGGAAGAGAGGGAAGAACAGCCACCTGAGAAGCCCCTCAGCCTGGCCTACTTCCTGAGAGGACACACCCTGTAACAGTAAAGTCTCCCTGAGACTCCAAAGAAACTCCTGGCAGAACCTCCGGCTCCACTGAGTTTTTTAAAGAACCGCGTCCGGGACTGTCGGTTCTTCAACCTAGGCTTTGCTGTTTGTCCTTGCGCTTTTGGGGGGCCGGAGCATCCCGGCATTTTATAAAAACGCTTCCCAAAACTAACCTGGCACAGTCTAACCTTCTCTTAATAGTGCGTTTGTTAAAGCTAGCACAAGAGCGGCATCCAACAACGTCGTCCTCAGGCCCTAAACAAGGTATACACAAGGTAAGGTAATCCCTTTGAGGTATCTCTTTCCCACATGAAATACAGTTATTCACTTTTTCTGACATCCAGTTAAATACTGAGGCAAGAAAAACCAAAATATTCCCCAACGGGGTACTTAGCCAACTTTGATTGGGGCTGAAACTCTGACTTCAGAAACTTTCAGAACGCGAACCTGCACTCGCAAAATTTCTTCTGCATCGGACCATGCGGGAAAAAGACTGGGGTATGACGCCGGTCATGCGATTAGTACCCTGACGCATCGCCAGTCTAATGCGCCCGACCGACGCCCGCCATATACTTTGGTATTCGGGCCGACTGGACAGCGGACTACCCAATTGTTAGGACTGCAGCAATGTGGAATGAAGAACATCTCCAGTTGTACTCGGTTGCATACCATTTACTCAGAGGTGATCTCTGCCTGACATACAAGGCCATGTCCAACCCAGAATTGATGGACATGCTATACCTAAAAAAAACAAATCCCCAAGAGCCACATGCTCTAAGGATCTAAACCTCACCACAACGACAAATAGGATGTGCTGGAGGGATAGATTCCTGTCCCAGAGACTCCCTATGCTTTGGAACAGGATTCCAATCTACATTAGGCAGAGCCTCTCACTAACACTCTTCAACAGAAAGCTTGACGAGTGGATGGAAAACAGAAAATTTACCCCAGGGATCACTGCAGTGGCTCTGCTGGACAGAGGCACAGGGAACTAGTGGCTCTGCTGGACAGAGGCACAGGGAACTAATCTAAGGGGGCAGCGAAAGCCAACACATTCTGGCTAGGCTTATAGATGCCCTCGGGCAGATAACCTAGTACTTACCTATGAACCATTTCACTGGCCAGTTTCATCTGCATGTCATTATATGGTCATTTATATATATATATAAGAGTGAGAGCCCCCTGCTTGTTTATGTACCACATGACTGTGGTATTGTCTGTCTGAATCAGAAGAGGCCTGGTTGCAAAAGATTCTGAAGGCTAGAAGAGCATTTTGGACTGCCAACATTTCCTTCAGATTGATGCCAGGAAGATGCTTTGTCCAAGCCCTGCTGGCAATTGTCTAGAAAATGAGCTCCCAAGCATAATCCGAGGCGTCCGTGGTTATGATTTGAGCAGGTTGAGGAGACTAAAGGGTTCCTCTGTTTAAAGCACATGCCCTGGACCACCAAAGGAACTCTTTTGGAGGCAGGGAATCAGAGGATCATTGTTTCCAGGCTGTGGTAATGCTGAGACCATACACTTTTAGGTACCATTGAAGTTTTCTCATGAAGCCTTGCATTTGGAATCAACAGGATGCAAGAAGCCATGTAGCCCAAAGCCTGCAGGAATTTCCTTGCAGTGAGCTGAGTTAAAGAGCCAAGGTCTTGAAAATTGAAGCCAGCTGTAATTTGTTTTTCTGGAGTAAGGAAGGCCCTTTGTAAGCTTGTGTTTAGAAGAGCTCCCAAAAGATCATTTGTTGAGAAGGGATCAAATGTGACTTTTGTGTTCACTGAAAATCCCAGTAGTAGGAGAAGACGCTGAACAAACTGCAGATGTTGAAGTAAAGATCCTGTCTGCCTGAATAAGGCAGTCATCCAGGTAAATCTGAATCCCTGAAGTCTGCAATAAGCTACTACTGGAGCCAGGCACTTGGTAAAGACTCTGGGCAGTAGATAAACCAAAGGGCAGTACAGAGAATTGAAAGTGTCTCGAACCTGCCTTGAATCTGAGGTATTTTCTGTTCTGCCTGATGGGAATGTGTAAGGCCTTTAAGTCCAATGTCACCATCCAAGCATCCTGGGAGAGCATGGAAGAAGTTGTTGCAGAGTAAGCATCTTGAATTTTGGAATTTCCAGAAAGGTGTTTAACACTGAGAGGTCCAGAATAGGTCTCCATGAGTTTTGTTTTCTTGGGACCAGAAATAGTCTTGAGTAAAACCTTTTCCCATCTCTGAGAGTGGAACAGGTTCTATGGCTCTCATGGCCAAAGAGCATCCACTTGATTTAAGGCCTCTGACCATTGATGTTTTGGCAGATCTGGCCAACCCAAGACCTTGGCAGAGTATGAAAGTGGAATTTGTAGCCTTTAAAATCACGCCTAAAACCCATTTGTCCTGGGTAATATGAGTCCAATTTTGGTAAAAAGAAAGTTTTCCTCCGAGAGGGCTTCCAGGCAAGGAGGACCCAGCCCAACAGAGAGTCATTGGGTCTGCTTTTTTTGAGATTGAGGTCTGTCTTCTCCCTTCTAGGTGAAGAAGCAGTCCATTGTCTAGATCTGTAAGAGGCCTGAGCCTTCCACCCTCTGGAGCGCCTATATCTTCCCCTTTGAGGCCTGTCAGACGTGGAAAGGACCAATTTTTGAGGGCCAATTTCTAGAAAATCTAGGAGGCTGAACTTGTAAGAAATCTTTACAGTCTGCATAGATTTTGCTTTTCTTCCATCTTTTAATAACCTCCTCAGCCTTAGATCCAAATAAAAACATCATGCTGAACAGGGGCATCTAATAATTTAGCCTTAACCTGTTCAGGTAAATTCTGCTTCACGGCCAAGCATGTCTCCTGATAACAGTGCCAGAGGCTGCAGCCATGCAAGAAGCTTCCAAGGCATCAAAACCACAATGTAAACTATGTTTGCTAACTTGTTCAGTTGCATGCAATACATCCTGTAATTCCTTGTCCTCTGCACATGCAGGAAAGGTAGCAAGCTTTTGCTTTAAAACAGACAAAAGAAATTGCTGATACTTGAAACATATGAAACTGGCAATTTAAAGCTCTAATAGAAAGGGTAGCAGAAGTGTAAACCTTTTGCCCCACCTGTCCAAGGCACGAGAATCCTTTTCAGAGGGAATAGGATTTTAGAAGCGCCTTAGCAGCCTTAGAACCCTGAGAAATAGTTTCAGGATCAGCAGAAGGGTTCTTAAATAAGAATTGATGGGAGTCAGGAACCCTGTAAAATCTATCAGGCTTAGAAGGAGCAGGCATGGAATCAGGATTCAAATTAGCTTAAAAAGCATCATCCACAATGTCAAGTACAGGAGGAATAGCCAAAAGGTCTGTGTGAGGAGAAGAAGAAATTCCTAAGTCTCTTCTTGGAAGCAGAATAATCCTGACCTTCCCAATGAAAATGCTCCCTCATCTCATGCAAGGTTTCCCCAAAGAGAAATCTTCAGGGGAGAAGCAGAGGGAAAGAGTCCTCTGCATCAGAATCCTCATAAGGAGGAAAAGAATAATCCTGATCAGAGGAAAAAACAGAAGACACAGAAGCCTGATCAGAAGAATCATAAGGAATATCCTGTCTAGGCCTTTTTTTCAGGAGGGGGGGGGGTGAGAACCCCTAATCATTGTAAGTCTTCAGCCATCCGAAGTAATTGCTTCTGGGACTTGGGAGCTGTATCAGAAGCTTGAGCAGAAACTGGTTTAACAGGAGTCTTTGACTTTGCCTTTGTCTGTGAAATAGTAATATGTGAAGGCCTGAAAACCCCCTCAGAAGCCGGTACCTGCACAGCGGTTCCGGACCCATTTGAAGGAGCGACGTCCGAAGGTCCTCCAGCAGATAAAATACTAGGCCTAGATGGCTCCCCATGGGAGTCCGTATCGGCCATCGGTTCAGAAGTGGCGGACGACAGGGGCTGCAAAAGCACCTCACTGACGACCCGAACCGAAGCTGGCTCGCTGCAAAGTATCCTGTTTGGACCTCGGAGGCCTATCCTTGTCCTTGCTTCTTTTGAATTCCGTCGGTAAAGTATCCGACATCCTATAATTGAATCGTCAAAATAATTCAAGGCCCAATCGCACTACGCTTGATAGTGCGAGATTAAACCTGGCACAGAACCGACAGCAAGAAACGCTGGTCAGGGCCTAAGCAAGGTAGACAGTAAGAGTGGAAATCTTTATGAGGTATTTGTTTTCCACACGATATACAATTATTAACTTTTTCTGACATCGAGGAGCAAGAAAAAGTTTCCCAACGGGTACTTAGCTTTGAGAAGAGAAGTAGAAAACTTCGGACCGACACAATCAATGCTGTCTGAATCGCCAACCAACGACTGAGCTGCTTTCCACCGCACGGCAAGAAAGACAGGAGAAGATGGCGCCGGCTGTCAGCTCTATACCTCTGCGCTCTGACGCCAGGGTACTTGCTGTACAGCCGACGCCGACCCAGACTTTGGGATTCTGGCCGACTCGGGCTGCCTGCCGGCAGGAACACCCTACAGTTATGACTGCAACAGTGAAACACGAAGAACATCTGGCCTGAATTGTTCAAATCACAACCGTGTGGTCTGTGGAATGACAGCCAACCATTGTTTTCAGTTGGTAATCTTGAAATGGGCATAGGGGAAAGGGGCCTAGCCCACTTTTCAATTTTGTCTGTGACCACTTTTCTTTCTTGCAAAAATGCGTTCAATACGATGTGCTTTCAGAATCCAGCAAGGCCTGTTGATCCATAAGAGCAAATTCGCTTTTCAAAGCCTGGAGAATTAGACTACACTAGGATATACTTGTTGCGGTCACCATAAAGTTTGCCAAAAACTCCTTCAAACTGTACCACCTGTTCTTGGTGATTGATGAAGGCTCAGGTTAAGTAAACTTTTCTGACCCTCTATGCGCTGAGATAGCACCAGCGTCTGTTCAAAACTAGAGTATAACTACACCTCGATGAATCTGCCGTGGACCACAAATTTGTTTACGCTTTTAAAGGGATGCCCACGCCATTTAAGGCCCTGGACCAAGGAAGGCCAGGACGCAAGACATGGAAATAAAACAATGCTACTCCCATAGGAAGTAAATTTCAATATCGCTTAATGATTTTTGTTGCCCTCAAGAGGTAAGCTTATTTAATCAAAGTTAGCACCGAGGTAGCTGATCTTGGGCCAGTGAAAAGCCCCTCCTACCTTTTTTTGACATTGCAACCCCAGATCTATGCTCGTTGCAAAGATCTGAGACAGTAACTACCGTCAACAAGAACGCTCTAAAGTATGTGAACTCAAATGAGTCATTCACCTCAATGGTTTGCTTCAGGAAATACTCACTGAATGATTTGTATGATGCAACTCCCAAGAACTGACTTTGTAAAGAAAGTGGCAGAGAAACTACATCAAAGGGCTGAGTGGCCATTTAATGTTCATTCCCCTGCAGCATTTTTAGAGGAATAAACGTGCAAATGGAACCCTTTCAAGTCAACTGGCAAAGAAGCTTTTGCAGTCTCCCGTAAGCCCTGAGTTTTCCTATGCAGACTGATTTTTTTCCATTTAGAAGCATAAGATTTTCTAGTGCTAGGGTGCCTAGCTTCTAAGAGAACATCCAAAACTTGTTTGGGAAAAGCAGAAGGAATCAAAGGCCCTTGTAGAGCCAAGCTGCCAGGCAAAGAGTCTTGATTTGAGAGTGTAGCATCTGACCCTGATGCTGGGACAGAAGAGAAGGAAACAGACGCAGAATCCATGGAGGTTCCAAGAACAGGTGTCTTAAAGTATCTACCAAAACTGCCAAGGCCAATTTGGAGCTATCAAAATGATAATCTTGGGTTTGTCCTGTTTTATTTTCAGTAACACCGAGGCAGAAGAGGAAGAGGAGGGGAGGCATATCCGAAAGATTCCTCCAGCTGAAAGACAGGGCATCCACTTTCCAAGCTGTTTTGTAGGACCTGGTGCAAGAGGCAGCTGATGATTGAGATGAGATGCAAACAGATCTATCCGAGGGCAACCCCAAACTGCAGTAATCCTGCTGAATAAGTTGGGGTCCAGCATCCATTCGTGAGGGTCCAAAAGATTTCTGCTTAGGCTGTCTGCTAAGAGATTCTGTTTTCCTGGAATGAATTGAGCCTGAAGATGCAGATTCAGATTTAGAGCTGTGTTATAAACTCATGGCTAGTTGCAAAGGGATAAGTGAGAGCCCCTTTGCTTGTTTATATACCACATGACTGTGGTATTGTCTGTCTTGAATCAGAAGATGGCCTGGTTGCAAAAGATTCTGGAAGGCTAGAAGAGCATTTTGGACTGTAACATTTCCCAGCCCCTCAAGTTGATGTGCCAGGAAGATGCTTCTTTGTCCAATAGCCCTGCTGGCAATTGTTTAGGTAATGAGCTCCCCAAGCATAATCCGAGGCGTCTGTGGTTATGATATGAGCAGGAAGAGGTAGCTAAAGGGATTCCCTTAGTTTTAAAGCACAAGCCCTGGACCACCACAGGAACTCTTTTGGAGGCAGGGAATCAGAGGTATCATTGTTTCCAGGCTGTAATGCTGAGACCATACACTCTTTAGGTACCATTGAAGTTTTCTCATATGAAGCCTTGCATTTGGGATCAACAGGATGCAAGAAGCCATGTGGCCCAATGTCTGCAGGAATTTCCTTGCAGTGAGCTGAGTTAAAGTAGCCAAGGTCTTGAAAATTGATGCCAGCTGTACTTGCTTTTCTGGAGTAAGGAAGGCCCTTTGTAAGCTTGTGTTTAGAAGAGCTCCCAAAAAGATCATTTGTTGAGAGGGGATCAAATGTGACTTTTTTGTGTTTACTGAAAATCCCAGAAGTAGGAGAAGACGCTGAACAAACTGCAGATGTTGAAGTAAAAGATCCTTGCTGTCCGCCTGAATAAGGCAGTCATCCAGATAGGGGTAAATTTGAATCCCTTGCAGTCTGCAATAAGCTACTACTGGAGCCAGACACTTGGTAAAGACTCTGGGCGCAGTAGATAAGCCAAAGGGCAGTACAGAGAATTGAAAGTGTCTCGAACCTGCCTTGAATCTGAGGTATTTTCTGCATTCCTGTCTGATGGGAATGTGAAAATAGGCTTCCTTCAAGTCCAATGTCACCATCCAAGCATCCTGGGAGAGCATGGGAAGAAGTTGTTGCAGAGTAAGCATCTTGAATTTTGGAATCTCCAGAAAGGTATTTAATACTGAGAGGTCCAGAATAGGTCTCCATGAGTTTTGTTTCCTTGGAACCAGAAATAATCTTGAGTAAAAACCTTTTCCCATCTCTGGAAGTGGAACAGGTTCTATGGCTCTCATGGCCAATAAAGCGTCCACTTGATTTAAGGCCTCTGACCATTGATGTTTTGGCAGATCCGCCAACCCAGACCTTGGCAGAGTATGAAAGTGAATTTGTAGCCTCTTAAAATCACGTCTAAAACCCATTTGTCCTGGGTAATATGAGTCCAATTTTGGTAGAAAAGAGAAAGTTTTCCTCAGAGAGGGGCTTCCAGGCAAGGAGGACCTGTAGCCCAACAGAGAGAGTCATTGGGTCTGCTTCTTTTGTGATTGAGGTCTGTCTTCTCCCTTCTAGGTGAAGAAGCAGTCCATTGTCTTGACCTGTAAGAGGCCTGAGCCTGCGCCCGACCTCTGGGCGTCTATATCTTCCCCTTTGAGGCCTGTCAGACGTGGGAAAGGACCAATTTTTGAGGGCCAATTTCTAGAAAATCTAGGAGGCTGAACTTGTAAAAAATCTTTAACAGTCTGCATAGATTTTGCTTTTTCTTCCATCTTTAATAACCTCCTCAGCCTTGGATCCAAATAAAACATCATGCTGAACAGGGGCATCTAATAGTTTAGCCTTAACCTGCTCAGGTAAATTCTGCTCACGAAGCCAAGCATGTCTCCTGATAACAGTACCACAGGCTGCGGCCCTGCAAGAAGCTTCCAAGGCATCAAAACCACAATGTAAACTATGTTTGCTAACTTGTTCAGTTGCATGCAATACATCCTGTAATTCCTTGTCCTCTGCACATGCAGGAAAGGTAGAGAGCCTTTGCTTTAAAACAAACAAAAGAAATTACTGATACTTGAACATGTGAAACTGGCAATTTAAAGCACTAATAGAAAGAGTAGCAAAAGTGTAAACCTTTTTGCCCCACCTGTCCAAGGCACGAGAATCCTTTTCAGAGGGAATAGGATTTTTAGATGAAGCGGCCTTAGCAGCCCTAGAACCCTGAGAAATGGTTTCAGGATCAGCAGAAGGGTTCTTAAATAAGAATTGATGGGAGTCAGGGACTCTGTAAAATCTATCAGGCTTAGAAGGAGCAGGCGGCAAGGAATCAGGATTCAGGTTAGCTTCTGAAAAAGCATCATCCACAATATCAAGTACAGGAGGAATAGCCAAATGTCTGTGTTGAGGGAGAAGGAGAAATTCCCTAAGTCTCTTCTTGGAAGCAGAATAATCCTGACCTTCCCAATGAAAATGCTCCCTCATCTCATGTAAGGTTTCCCCAAAAGAGAAATCTTCAGGGGGAGAAGCAGAGGGAATAGAGTCCTCTGCATCAGAATCCTCATAAGGAGGAAAAGAATAATCCTGGTCAGAGGAAGAAACAGAAGACACAGAAGCCTGATCAGGTGAATTATAAGGAATATCCTGTCTAGGCCTTTTTTCCGGAGGAGGGTGAGAACCCCTAATCATTGTCAGTAAATCTTCAGCCATCCGTAGTAATTGCTTCTGGGACTTGGGAGCTGTATCCGAGGAAGCTTGAGAAGAAACCCTTGGTTTAACAAGAGTCTTTGACTTTGCCTTTGTCTTTGTAGAAATAGTAATATGAGAAGGCCTGAAAACCCCCTCAGAAGCCGGTACCTGCACAGCGGTTCCGGACCCATCTGAAGGAGCGACGTCTGAAGGTCCTGCAGCAGATAAAATACTAGGCCTAGAAGGCTCCCTATGAGAGTCCGTGTCGGCCATCGGTTCCGAAGTGGCGGACGACAGGGGCTGCAAAAGCGCCTCACTGGCGCGCCACCGAACCCGCTGGCTCCGGCTGCAAAGTATCTTGTTTGGACCTCGGAGGCCTATCCTTGTCCTTGCATTTCTTTGAATTCGCTGTCGGTAAAGTATCCGACGACATCCTATAATTGAATCGTCTACAAATAATTCAAGGCCCAATCGCATTTACGCTTTGATAGTGCGAGAATTAAACCTGGCACAGAACCGACAGCAAGAAACGTCGTGGTCAGTGCCTAAGCAAGGTAGACAGTAAGAGTGGAAATCTTTATGAGGTATTTGTTTTCCACACGATATACAATTATTAACTTTTTCTGACATCAGAGGAGCAAGAAAAAAGTTTCCCCAACGGGGTACTTAGCTCGAGAAGAGAAGTAGAAAACTTCGGACCGACGACAATCAAAGCACGTTGTCCTGAATACGCCAACCAACGACTTGCGAGCTGCTTTCCACTGCACGGCAAGAAAGACTGGAGAAGATGGCGTCGGCTGTCAGCTTTATACCTCTGCGTTCTGACGTCAGGGTACTTGCTAGTACAGCCGACGCCGGACCCAGACTTTGTATTCTGGCCGACCTCGGGCTGCCTGCCGGCAGGAACACCCTACAGTTATGACTGCAACAGTGAAACACGAAGAACATCTGAAGTATCACAAGTCAAACAGACCAGCAAATCTTAATCTAGGAAGAATTCCTGTATTTTTTCTTAATGTTACATTTCAGAAAGCAGCCTGGTCTGAATCCTAAAATTTCATTAAGGATTACCAAGACAAAAAATTCTCAAACTGTACCATTTCATCTTAAACCATGCCATAGCTAACAGGGAATAAAGGAATAACCACTGTGCCACATGAAGTGTGGCAGCTACCACCAAAACAAACCTGAATAAACATGATCTAGGAAAATTCAGATGCATGTCCTCAAGAGGAGCAAACAAAAAGCAGTTCTTGGGAGTGAAAACTAATTTTGAATGCAAATACCTTAAATGACTTTCCCCAGACCTCTAAAAAATCAAAAGTTACTCTGTCTATCCAGTGCCCTACCAGACCCCAATCAGAGCTCCAGCGGGCAGATGCAGATTAGAGGAATAATTTCAAAACCCTACTAAGGTTAAAGTACCCATGCAGACATTACCACCTAACAAGAACCACGAATGATGACAGGAAAAGCTGACGCAACTCAAATGCATCCTTTTCCTGCTGGGTGACAGAGGCACTGAAGACTAACACAGGACAGGGTGACAGAGGACCACCCCATCATTTCCCTAATACTACTTGCTAAGAAAGATAAATATCAACTCCTTAAGTAATAGTGTAGCCTGTACAGACCTTTGCAGCACATTAGTCAACGGAGAAGGGAACTACCTCTCCCATTATTTCTGCTTCTTTTCTTCACAATAAATACAATCTGCAATTATCTTTGGAAATAAATCTAATATGACACTTTCTCTCAGTCTGGAATATAGCAATATCCCCTCAAAAGTCATTATATAGAAGTCCATAAACTGTACCCATTGTTTGCCAACATTGAGATGTGCACCAACCAGCCTATCTGGAAAAGAAGCGGCATCTATAATGAACAATCTCTACTGTAATTCCAAGATCTGCAACTGCAAGTCCTGGAATTACTGACTCCCCCCCAAACTACAGAACAATGGCTGTTGAACCTCAGTGTTTTCATTTAAACTTGTTTTTTTAGAAAGGGACATGCCACCTCCATCCTCCAATATGGAGGGTTCACTCCCATTACTTATATATGCTAGGTCTGTGATGGCTGTACCTTGAAGAAAGCGGAATACAAAAAGGTACATCGATTTATGACTTGTTATATAAACTGCCTATTTTTGCCCATACAGTGTCATTATTCCAGGAACTGCAGTGTTAAAGATTCCCAGAATTCAAAACTGTTACTGTAATGAACCACTAAAAATCCGACAATATGTCTTCCTCAACTGATGCAAATGGATTAGCTAAATTAAAGAAGCTCTGCATCACTAAACTAAAGAACATCTTTATCAGAAAAGATTGACAGTGACCACCTGGCAACAACCCTCCACCCCACTCACTAAGGCATCAAATCAAGAATATTTCAGTGTGTACTCTGCCATGATGCATTCAGAACACTGGAATACGCTCAATGTATGAGGAAGAAAAGGGTCTTCATTTGAGCCATAGTGAAGTAACCCTCCAAGGGTGGTTTCCTCAAACCTAGATTAAATCCCCTGTAGTACCGCAGATTTACAACTACTTCAAACAATTCAACTCTCCCTCACAACAAATTTACAAAACATCAAATTTAGCTCGAAGTCTTCAAGACGCAATTGTAAACATCAAGATTCTGAAATTAACTCATATTTGAAAAAAAAAAAACAAAATCTCAAGAAAAATTCAAATAATGGACTCAATGGGAGGCAGTACCCCCCTCTGATATATCCATGAAAAACTCTGCCCCCTGCAGCCTCTTACAATCGGCTTTGAGGTAGATACAATTCAGGGAAAGGGGGATTTCACCTGCTGCAGCACCATTCCAAAATAATTCATGTTTGTACTTTATGAGGGTAGTGCAAGTATCCAACACACTAAGTGTACACCACTTCATATCCTGATCTATACTTGGTGAAAGAAGTACATGGCTTGCATGTTGTGGTCAAGAGCAAGCATCAGTAGTCCCTCTATCTACCTAGGCAGAGATCTTTCAAATTAACACTTGATAACTTCTCTTTCATGCCAACTCATACAAGGTGGCCATCATTCTCATGTGTTTTATCAGTTTAGCACCACATATTCACAGGGAAACATTTTCCAGGCACTAGAGAAGGCAAATAACTTTAACATAACGTACCTAGTTTAAATGAATTTACTTTGTACCATGACAGATTGTGAAACTCATGCAACACTTCCTAGAATTGTTAAAGTGAGTGCTTCAGCAGAGCAATCAGCTTAGTAAATGAATAAAGTAGGACTGTGTTTACCTCCTTTGTCCCATAAACCTTCTAAAGTTCTGTGCAGCCATAAACAACCAAAAAAAGGTTCTAAAATGAATGGTGAACAAGATGTGGTGGCAGTATCCACAGTGGATTCCTCTCAGAAAAGATAATCCAGGAAACAGGTAAAGTCAGAACACTGCTATTACCTGGCTCCCTATACAGTATGGTCACTGTGAAACCCATGATTTTAAGAAACCCATATACCCCTAAACAATGTCCTACTATACCACATCAAAAGCTTTCCACAATATTTTTTAAGAAGCAAAGCCGAGACCTCCCAACAGACAGCATCATGGACTATCAACCAAATTGCCTTCTTGCCTTTACCAAATAAATACATAACAAGTGCTCTCAACAAATCAGCTGACATACAAGGGTACTTTTTACAGACATGCATTCCCTATGCTAACACATGATGATGTCACATTCTGCACTAGACAAGCATGGCTAAAACAATACAAAAATATTTTAACCCTGCCTTACATACAGGAAACTCCAGTAGTTGTAGATAGATGGAAAAGGCCTTCAAGCACAGAAAGAAACTGACAAGAATATTTAGGACACAAAGGGGGATCCCCTAACCAACTTCAGTTCTCTGGGTCAGTGTTATTTGTTCATCAAAAGTTTCCACAGCCTCCTAGCTTGCAATCTGTGGCTCCCTGCAATCTACTCGTAGATACTGGATACAAGAGCGCAGGCATAAGAAAGCTCCCTGTTTAGATAATGAAGTGAATAACTTATTAAAAGCCTCCAGCTCACCATCTGTGGGTCCATATCTATTAGGTACTACAGTGCAGTGATATGCCAAAGTACATTTGTGTAAGAACTCATCATTACAGCAGGTGTTCAAATAGGGTTTATTTAATGTGGGAATCAGCTGCCCTACCACCAACTTAGGCATATGGGGCCTCAGTTTAATATCCAATCCGAAGGATGACACACTCAGGAGTGCAATACTCCCCCCCCCCCATGCTAGACTGCAGTGCCAGCAATCCATTTACCCGGTGTTGGAATAGAATCCACAGCCTTCGCCACCAAAAGTGTGTGAGCTATCTGTTGAGTCACTGACACTGCGTTTCTGTTCATTACATATGGGGAAACAGACTCCCATAGTTAACCCCCACAAACAAAGCAGGGACATTATGGTTATTCAGAGTATCCTATTACTGGATAACTTGGAGGATCACTGTGCTGAATCCTGCCAAACCTCAGGACTGTATAAATAGCTTACAGATTACAGAGATTGTATGAACAATTAACCAGATGGGCAACTCACAAAGACTGATATTTGCCTTAAGGCAGATGTTGATACAGGACTGATCTACTGCAGTGTGCCCATATAAGACCCAGGAAAGGTCTGCCTTTCTTCTCTTAGCAGAAGACTATGCAGTTTGGTAGCCGCATGAAAAGCACATAGTTTACAACTGGTTATTCCTTACCATGTGCAAATGCTGCAAACTGACATGTTTGTTGGAGGGCCTTCAGCTGTTCTAGGTAACATTGTAAATGTCTGTGGATGTCCAGCAACTACAAGATTATTTCTCCTTAGTTGTTGGGCTTGGGGAAGAATACTATTAGCTGGACCAACTGACTAAAAGGAACTTTCCAAAACCACTTTATGCATGAAAGTAGATTTCACCTGAAGCTGTCCCTGCCTTTGTGAATGGCCATGAAGGGCTCTGTAGCCATCAGAGCTTGCAGCTCTGAGATCCTTTAAAAGGATTACTGTTTCCAACAAAATGGTCTTACAGCACAAGAATCTGAGTGGTGCTGAAGCCATGGGCTTAAAGGGTTCTAAGGTCAGCTGCTTGAGAATTAAATTAGTATTTATGTATGTATGTATTTATTTAACATTTGATTTCCAGGAAAGTCTGACTGGGCATCAGTGCCCATTTTCAGTGGAAGCAATATGCAATTAACATTGAATACAAAAATACATCAAATATGTACAGAGAAATATATAGTTTTAGAATGAATACAAAACTACAGTGAGATACAAAGTGTGCACCATGTTCTAGGATTGCACAAGATACTGAGATATAAGGATAGACATTGTGAAGTATATACAATGTATATAAGGTATAAAATTCTGAGACCACATAGATTACAAGACATTTTGAAATTACATGGTGAGAAGCACAAACAACTTATAAACTAAAATACAATTATAAGATGTAACATTTGACATCGGTGAGGAGATCACATACATATCTATGCAACAGAATAACTGAAATATTTGAAATCAGCTCTTGTGGGTGATTATGAGTCAAGAATATAAAATATGGACATAGAGTGAAGGAAGAAGAGTAAGGTAAAGGTAGGTTGTACAGTACTATGGGGAAGTTGGGGTAGACAGGTGTGGGGTGAAAGGGAGACATTGAATGAGTATATTTTTGAGTGTTGGAGATTTAGCCTGGGGTGGAACATGAGCATAGCCAGTTAATGCTCAGGTAGTCCTTGAGTACTTTTTTGAAATGTTAGGTTAATGGTAGTTAAGATGGGTGTGGGATAGTGTACCAGATTTTGGAAATATAGTTGGAGTAAAGGGAGTCCCCAGCACTACTGTTGGATTTGGAAATATGTAGAAGAGATTTGTTTGAGGAGTGGAGGACTCAGGCGCTAGTATATGGACGGAGTAGTTGATGTAGTGCAGGGGTTTTGTCCGGTTGGTAGACTAGTTTGTGGGTGGTAATGATTTGGGTGAAAGTTATGCAGTTGGGTAGTTCTAACAAATTCAGCAGTTGTAAGGCTGAGAAGTGGTGGGTTTGTTGCAAATTTAGTGATTTTATTGTAGTAAGTTTTAAGTTTTGCTAAATCAGTTTTATTTAATTTGGTGAAAATACGGGAAGCATATAGCAAGGTGGAGAGTAAGTGTGTCCTGGCTATTGCCTGTCTTGTTTCAGAAGTGAGGAAGGGTCTAACTCTGTAAAGGGGAACCTAATTTTATATGCATTTTTTTTTTTTGATGGTTTCAGATAAGTGTTTGTCGAATTTCAAATTGTTGTCAATGACTACGTGTATCAATTCAGTTTGGGGAAAAAGAAGTTATGTACCTACCATAACATTCCATGTTAGTTGCCTTCATCTCGCCTTCTTTCTTGCTGGTTGGGATCAGAGCCGATCCTCGGCTCCAACTCGGCCATCTTCAATAGCTCGAGAGCTGTTTACTGGCTCGAGGCTACCCCTTATCCCATAATGCCTAGCGATAGCTACCCAGATCTTGTTTGAAATAGCTAACTCCAGACATAACGAGAATAAATCAGTCAAAATAACTGGTTGACTTATACCTCCCATATCCTCTAAATCAATAGAGGGAAACAAAGAATACTCAGCCAGTGAAAAGGGACTCCTCTCCATCCACTAGGACAGGTGGACAGAGGACGGGACGCAAGAAAGAAGGTGAGATGAAGACAACTAACATGGAACGTTATGGTAGGTACATAACTTCTTTATGTTAAGTTGTCTATCTCGCCTTCATTCTTGCTGGTTGGGACAGCGTCCCTAGCACCTAATATCCTGGGTGGCTCAGTGGAACAGACTCTTCAGAACAGTGGAACCAAAATCAGCTCTGCTCCGGGAGACCATATCCACCTTGTAATGAGAAATAACGGTATGAGGATTTGCCCACGTAGCAGCTGCACATATGGAATCCATGGGCAACCTAGACTGGAAAGCTACAGAGGTGGCTAATGCCCTAGTAGAATAACCTTTCGGTTTAGATGGTAATTCCTTATCAAGTAACTGATAAATAAATGAAATAGTATGGGATAGCCATCTAGATAAAGTAACCTTGGAAACTGGGAGACCTTGTTTGTTTAAGGCACAAGACAGAAACAATTGGTCTGATTTTCTTATTTCTTTATTTCTATGAAGGTAAAAACGCAAATGCCTGTGCATGCCCAATTGGTAAAGTTTGTACTCCGCCTTGTTGCTATGATTGGGAAAGAAAACGGGGAGATCTATAGATTGATTTAAATTATGTTCAGAGCAGACTTTGGGAAGAAAAGTACAGTTTTGTACCTACCATAAATGTAGATGTTCGAGGATCTACATTGCTGCAGTCATAACCTGTGGGTAGTCCGCTGTCCTCGATCGGCCCGAATACCAAAGAGCTGGGCTGGCGTTGGTCATTGTCGCCTAAAGCTGACGTCAGTACGTCGCAGTACATAAGCGCATGACCGACGCCATATCCTCAGTCTTTCTTGCCCCAGATGTCAGAAGACCTAAGAATGAAAGAAGGCCAGAGCCAAAATAGAAAATGCCCCACAACTACCAGTGTGGAAACAAAGATAATCCTAAAATAAAAGACACAGCAACCACAAACTATAGCGGGGAAGGAGGGAGGGATAATTGGACTGCAGCAATGTAGATCCTCGAACATCTACATTTATGGTAGGTACAAAACTGTACTATGTTCTTCATCTCACATTGCTGCAGTCATAACCTGTGGGTAGAATCCCAAAGCAAAGGAAAAGGGAGGCTGGCAAACTAAATAGCATTAGGAGCTGCTAACATGCCCTGTAAAACTGCAGTGGCAAACCCAGCCCTGGACTTGGAATAAAGAGGGAGATGGTAATGCTTAGTAAAAGTGTGTACTGAACTCCAAGTAGCTGCCTCCAAAATATCCTTAGTAGCTACACCCAAAAAAGCAGTAGATGTGGCAGTAGCCCTAGTAGAATGAGGTCTGATCCCAGCAGGAACATTCTTCCCATGATGAGAATAACAAAAAGCAATACATTGACCAATCCACTTTGAAATAGTCTGCTTTGAAACAGCTTTCCCTTGTGAACCCAAAGCAAAAGAAACAAATAACTGTTGAGTCTGTCTGAACTCCTTAGTTCTGCTCAAATAGTAACGTAACTGCCTGTGGATATCCAAAGAATGCAAGACTTTTTCCCCCTTAGTTTGGGGATCAGCATAAAAGGTAGGCAAATGAATAGACTGGTTCAGGGCCACATTAGAAATCACTTTAGGCATAAAAGTAGGGTTAGTTCGCAAAGAAACTCTATCCTTATGAAATATCAGAAAGGGTTCAACTGCCATGAGTGCCTGCAATTCAGATACCCTCCTAGCAGAAGTAATGACCAACAAAAAAGCAGTCTTCCAAGACAAAACTTCCATTCAGACGTAGCTGCAGGTTCAAAAGGAGGTAAAGTAAGCTTCTCCAACACAAAATTGAGATCCCAGGAAGGAGTAGGAGCTCTACGTGGGGGTCTTATATTCTTTGCCCCTCTAAGAAATTGTTTGAACAAAGGGTGAGAAAATAAAGGAGGATCACAATCATAGTGAGCAGAAATGGCTGCAGCATGAACCTTCACAGAAGAGAATGACAAACCCTTGTCCAGTAATTCAGTAAGATACTGTAGTGCAAAACTCAAATTAGGCACTGAAACATCAAAGCCCTTTGCTGTGCTCCAAAGAAAAAATCTCTTCCATTTATCAGCATAAACTTTTCTAGTGCTAGGCCGCCTGGCTTCCAAAATGACATCTAAAACCTGTTGAGGAAGCTGAGACCCCACCGGCTCCATCACCAAATACGCCAAGCTGTCAGATGCAGGGACTGCACCCGAACGTTGAGAAAATGATTGTTTGACTGGGATAACAAATGAGGTATCTGTTTCCCACAAGAAATGCAATTATTAACTTTTTCTGACATCCGGATAACTGAGGCAAGAAAAGACAAAGATTTCAACGGGTACTTAGCCAACTTGGTCTTGGTCTGAAACTCGATAAATGAAAATTTCAGAGCGCCGAACGGCACTTGCAAACGCTGCTTCTGCTTCGGACCACGCGGCAAGAAAGACTGAGGATATGGCGTCGGTCATGCACTTATGTACTGCGACGTACTGACGTCAGCTTTAGGCGACAATGACCGACGCCAGCCCCGCTCTTTGGTATCGATCGAGGACAGCGGACTACCCACAGGTTATGACTGCAGCAATGTGAGACGAAGAACATCAAAAGATTTGTCCTCAGAGAAACTCTACCCCTATAAAAAAACAGATAAGGGGGACAGACAGATAGTGCCTGTAGTTCTGAGATTTGTCTGTCTGAAGTAATAGCAACCAGGAAGAGTGTTTTCCAAGAGAGAAATTTGATGGAGCATGATGCCGTTGGTTCAAAAGGAGGCAAAATTAAGGACGTTAGGACTAGATTAAGGTCCCAGGGAGGGGGGGGGGGTTCCTCACTGGAGGTCTAAGAAGAGATGTCCCTCTCAAAAAGGCTTTACAGAGCTTGTGAGACATGATGCTTGAATTCTGCAACCCGATGTGAAAATTAGAAATGGCTGCTAATTGCACCCTAATGGTAGTGGAAGCGGCTCCAGAGTGAAACAGTTGTGCTAGGAACTCTAGGATCTCATGGACTGTGGCTGAGAAGGGATCCACATTCCTGGACTCAGCCCAATAAGAAAAACGTTTCCATTTGCTAACATAAATAGTCCTGGTGGTGGACTTATGTTAGGAAACTATAATCTCAAGAACTATTGGGGAAATGCTAGGGAGCCTGGCTAGGGTTGAAAGTGGAGCAACCAAGCTGTGAGCTGGAGAGTCTGAAGGGACTGATGCAACCCGCCTGATTGATGAGCCAGTAGATCTGGAATCGGGTCCAGAGTCCAGGGCTGATCGAGAAGATAGAGGTGTAGGAACGGAAACCAAATCTGTCGAGGTCAGTAGGGGGCAATGAGGACCATTTTGCAATCCAACAACTTTGCTTTCTGTACGAGTCTTGGTATAAGGGGAAAGGGAGGAAATGCATAAAGGAGTCCTTGAGGCCAGTCATGGACTAGAGCGTCCCTGGGTAGGTGACCTGGAAGTGGAAGGAGGGAGAAGTGGTTGCTGCATTTGCTGTTGAATGGGGTGGCAAAAAGATAGCAGCAAGGCTGTCCCCATTAGCAGAAGATCAGGTCCGCAACTTCCTGATTCAGAGACCACTTATGAGGCATGAGGATTGCTCTGCTGAGCCTGTTCGCTATGACGTTGGATCTTCCAGGGATGTGCGTCGCAATTAGAAAACGTTGGGAGGAAATCACCCACTGCCACAGTCTGAGTGCTTCTCGACACAAGGGGTAAGATTTGGTCTCACCCTGTTTGTTGATGTACCACACTACTGATATATTGTCTGTTTGGATTGCAATGGTCCCGGAAGGAAGACAGTCTTGAAGGGCTTGCAACGCTAGGAGCATGGCTCTCATCTCTAGGACATTTATGTGCAGATGGTACTCATGAGGCTGCCAAGTGCCTTGGACTGTCCTGTCCAGATAATGCCCCCCCCCACCCTATCAGGGAGGTGTCTGTGGTCACTGTGGCTACTGGAGGGGGCTG
The DNA here is from genome assembly GCF_019279795.1 of Protopterus annectens. Lineage (NCBI taxonomy): Eukaryota > Metazoa > Chordata > Ceratodontiformes > Protopteridae > Protopterus > Protopterus annectens. The sequence continues at coordinate 840,091,419 of NC_056739.1, forward strand.
AATGAAGGGTAAGCCCTGAGTCACTAATGGGGAGACCAGCCACCAGGAAAGGTGCCTTTTGCATGCTTCTGTAATCATGATCATGTGAGACATGGGTAGCTCTTGGAAAGACCACTGTGTGAAAAGAAACCACTGAAGAATCCTCATATGGAAGCTCACCAATGGAAGGAGGAGGATGGCAGCTGCCATGGAGCCTAGAGTTTGAAGTACATATTTGACTTGTATCTTCTTGCTCTGCATTAGAACTTGCACTTGTTGACGAATAGTGGAAACTCTTTCCAGTGGTAACCTTGCGAACATTTCCTTTGTGTTTAATTCTGCTCCTATGTAAGTGATAGACTGAGAGGGCAACAAGACAGATTTTTCGAAATTTATGGTAATACCTAGTTGGGTGCAAAAAGTGATTGTGTAATCCCGTGCTTGTAGGAGTTGATGCCTGGTGGCAGCAGTGAGGAGCCAGTCGTCTAGATATGGAAACACCTGGAATCCTTGATGTCTCAGGTGAGCCGTGACCACTGCCATACATTTGGTGAACACCCTGGGGGCTGTGGTGAGACCAAAGGGCAGAGCTCTGAACTGGTAATGACTGGCCCCCACCTGAAAGTGAAGAAATCTCCTGGAACGTCTGTCCATCCTGATATGGTAGTACGCATCCTGAAGATCTATTGAGCACATCCAATTGTCCTGACCCAGAAAAAATAGAATGGACTTTAGCGTGACCATCCAAAACTTTGTTCTTTGTACAGATCTGTTTAATCTGCTGAGATCCCGAATGGGTCTCCAGTCCCCTGTCTTTTTTGGCACCAAAAAGAACCTTGAGTAAATTCCGGATCCAAGTTGGTCTGCAGGGATCTCTTTGAAGGCTCTTTTTATTAGCAGTTTTGAAATTTCAATAACTGCTTGCTCCCTCAGATTGGGTGGAACATCTGGAAGGGCCTTCTTTGACTGTAAGGGGGTTTGATGGGAATTTTGTAACCTCCGGATATAATGGACAGTACCCATCTGTCTCTTGTTAAATTTTGCCAGGCTTTTGGGTACAGCGAAAGTCTTCCTCCGACTGCCTGCAGAGGTGAGCAGCCGGGCAACCCTTCAGGTATTCTGGAAGGGCTTGTCATAGAAGGATTCTCTGTTGCCCTGGTTCTGCGGACCCCCTCTGCCATGAGGGCGGCATCTATTATTGTTGTCTTGTCTTCTTGCTCACACCTAATCAAAGTGTCTTTCACCTGTGGCCCAAAGAGAAAGGAGCCATCAAAGGGGGTGTTGGTGAAGGACGCTTGAAAGGGTTCCTCAAAATTACACAGCCGCATTCAAGCATGCCTCCTGAGGGCCACAGCAGTGCCCGTGGCTCTACTCGCTCCATCGGCAGCATAGGAAATGAGCCTCATGGAGGAGTTGACTACAGAATTAAGAGTCGCTAGCTGGGAAGTTACTTTGGCTTGAACTCTCTCAGCTGTAGGATCTTGAAGGGTATCTCCTAGCTCTTTTAGGAGATCCCTCTGAAGATGAGTAAAGTGACATAAGTAGTTCAGGGACCTCATGGAGAAGGTCGCTGAAGCAAACATTCTCTTTCCATATCTGTCCATCGTCCTACACTCCTTGCTAGGAGGATGAACAGATGAAGAGATCTCTGCCATCTCTTTTTTGGTGGCGGCTGCTACCACCATGGCATCAATGGGCACACCCTTAGAAAGAAACTACTTATCTTGGGGGGCTGTAATGAACTCCTGGAGGACTCTTGGACTAAAAGCATGGCAAATACAGCTAGAGTCCTGCAGGTGAACAGCACCTAAACAGTAGACGCAACTAGTGTGCCCATCTGTCAGAGACATTTTCTGACAGCATGAGTCACACTTCTTAAAACCAGAAACCTTAGCTTCCTTAGACATGCTGTACTAAAAAAAGGAGGACCAAGTAACTACTGACAAAAAAATCAGTGCTAACATAGACAAACACACCAGTACTATGCTAGCTACAATAATTTTTTTTTTTTTTTTAACAATAAGAGATAAAAAGAGAAAAAGGAGAGCCTCTAAGTTAAACGGCTAACCTAGGGATGGGGGAGGGTCAGGGAGAAGGCTCTAACTTAAACGAGTTCTAACACAAAGGTGAGATACAAGAAAAAATAACAGCAACAAGTATAACTTTTCTAAACAGAAAAAAATACTAGAAAAAATTTAAATTTAGAAGGAAAGTTTACACAAAAAGCTAAATATATGAGTCTGAGCCAGAAAAATGACACCCTCGCAGCTGAAGCGGCAAACGAGATCTGGGTAGCTATCGCTAGGCATTATGGGATAAAGGGTAACCTCGAGCCAGTAAACAGCTCTCGAGCTATTGAAGATGGCCGAGTCGGAGCAGAGGATCGGCTACGATCCCAACCAGCAAGAATGAAGGCGAGATAGACAACTTAACATCTGTAGATACAGTAGTATTATCTAAGGAATATATCTGAAATTAGGATGAGGAGTCAGAGAGTTTACCCGGACGAAAGAGCATAAGCTTGGTTTTATTTGGATTAAGAATCAATTGAGAGTCAGACAACCAAAATTCTACAAAGGAGAAGGTGCTGTGTTGTTGCTTTGAGTTGTTGTAGGGTGGGTACAGCGCAGATGAGTGAAGTCATCTGCGTACTGAACTATGGTGGCAAGATAAGTAGCAGAATATAGTTTGTAAAAATACTAAAAACAAGAGGACCTAGTATTTAGCTCTGAGGGACTCCCATGGAAACTTGTAGGAGAGCTGAGAGATTCTGCCACCATCTGACCACTTGTTAGCAAATGGTTAGGTAACTGTGGAACCAAGTCAGAGACTGATGACGAAGTTTAAGGGAGGCATGCTCACAGAGAGGTTTCTGGTGGGAAACCATGTTGAATGCTTTGGAGAGGTTTAACAAGATGGAGGATACTATTTTCCCTTCATTTCTGTATAGGTTGATTTCTGTATTGTTTGACAGTGTTAGTAAAACTTAGGAGGGCAGTTGTAGTATTGTGGTTGCGGCTGAAACCGTGTTGTGTATCAGACAGGACACTGTTAGATATAAGATAGTTGAAGAGCTGGGTATGTATACATTTTTCTAGTATTTTGGCTGGGCGGATATAATCGCTATGAGTTTATAATTGGAGAGCTCTGTGGAGTTATCTCCTTTGTGGAGTGGAGTGATGTAAAATATTTTTCAGAGGAGTGGGATGTACTGTTCTGAAATAGTACAGTTCATAAGAATTGAGAAAGGGTAGGAGATGGTATCTGCTGCTAGCTTAAGAAAATCTGAAGGTAAATTATCAGCTGCAAGGGAGGTGGGTTTAAGTCTGGAGAGAAGTTTCTTTACAGTGTTAGTTTGGATATGATTAGGAGAGAAGGTAGCAGTGGATTCTGTGGGTAGTGTTGGGATGGTCAATGGAGATTTGCAATAGTTATTAAAAAGTGATAGGACAGAATTTGTAAAGAAAGAATTAAATAGTGTGGCAATGTTGTCTTGACTACTAATAATTGATGGGGATGGTGTTGATGGTTGTCTAGGTTGCAAGAGCTTGTTTATGGATGACCAGAATTTTTGTGGGTGATTGTGGTGTTTTAGCTGAATATCTCTACAGTATTTTTTTTGTCTAATTTGATATGAGTTTTAGCTTTGTTTCTAAGATTACGGTACTGGTCTTGGTTGGTGCACCAATGTGATCAGGTGTTGTTCGTTTCTTTAAGTACATTTTTGGTTTCTTTTGTTAACCAGGGAATGTAATTAGATTTGACTCTTACAGTTCTGCATGGGGCTAGGTTGTTTAGAATGTTGAGGAAGGTAGTGCTAAAGTAGTCCACTGTGGTATCTACTGGTAGTGTTAAGTGGGGTCCAGTTGCAGGTGAGCTGGAGGTAGTTAAATGTTTGAGGGTTGAAGTCTTTTTGTTTCAAATTTCCTGGAAGGTAGTATTTCTGGTGGGGATGAAGTTGTTGTCTGAGTAGATATTTTGGGAGGTGATCGCTGATGCTGTCAGTTAGACAGTCTGATTCGAAGGTGTGAAATGTTTTATTAGTTAATATCCAATCAAGAATACATTCTTTTTTCGTGGCTTTGTCTACTAAAGTTGGAGATTCTACTAGCTGGGTAAAGCCATGGAGATTAATGAAATTTGTGGGGTTTTCAGAGATGCAGGTGAACGAGTCAGCATTAAAGTAATCTATTATTATGGTTTCTTGGTGTAATGTTAAAGATATACAGTGGAGTATTTCTTCAGTTATAACAAGGTTATTGCCTGGAGCAGTGTAAATGCCTATGATGGTGAGGTATTTGCTGGGGTTTACTTCAAGTTTGATAAACAGTATTTCAGTATTGTTAAAGGTAGGGTGAAATAGTATTTTAGTATTGTTAAAGGTAGGGTGTGCTGGTTCTAGGTGTACTAGCTTGAGACTGGTTTTATAAATTATGGCTATACCCCCTCACCAGGTTTATTAGGTCTGTCCAGTCTGTGTATATTGTAAACTGGAGGTAGAATTACATTGTTGTTCATATCAGGTTTTAGCCATGTTTCTGTTAGTACAGTGATATCGGGGGAGTACAGAGATACATTGGCATAGAGTTTGTGTATCTTATTGAGGATGCTCCTTAGGTTCATGTTTCTACGTAGAAGTTTGGATCCTTTAGGTGAGAGATTAACACTTCTGAGGAATTGGGGGTGGGGGGGTGGGGTAGTGGGTAGCTGTATGTCAGTTTTAGATCCAGGGTTTGGGTGGATAGCCCTGCAGAGGTTTAAATGGGTAGTAATATTTAGAAGCAGAGTGTAGAATTTTGATATTAGTTTACTTACCTTGAAAGAAGTGTGGAATTTTAAGAAATGGTGAGTGTATTTATACTGGAAGTATCTGAAGTAAGTGGTACTGCACAGGTTGGGAACTACACTGAGGGTTGGTGGAGATGTATGGAGAGCTTGAGGGAGTGTAGTGGTAGGAGAAGGGAAAGTGGTTATTGGTAATAATGAGAAGACTGAGGGAGACAGTGTTTGTGGTACCACATTTAGATATTTGATATGGTGGGATTGCATGATAGATTTAGTGTAGGAATGAGTTGTGGGAGGATTAGGGTATAGTAAACATTTATGATAGCTTGAAGGAAGGTATTCATTGTTTCGGGTAGGGAATAGAGTTGGGCGTATTATGAGTTGAGTAGCAGAGGAGACGAAGAATTAATTGTGTGTGGGTGGGTGTTAATAGTTAGGGTGTTATTATTGGGTGCAGGTAATTGTGAGAGTGTCTGGTGAGAGAAGTTCTCATGGAGGAGAGAACGCTCTTCTCAGACGCCAAAGGTGGACCACACCCTTTTCAGGAACTGCTTAACCATTGTGACACTTGCTAGAGGTGCTGCTAGTGGCAGGTAAGCAAATACGGTAAATATCACTGTGGCCAGATACTTCACAAATACCCTGTACACTGTAGAAAGCCCAAAGGGCAAGAAAGTAAGCCTGCAAAACCAGAAACCCACTCTGAACGTCAGGAGTCTTCTGTGATCTTTTATGGATGGGAATACAAGTACACCTCCTTCACCTCAAACATGAACATAAAGGTCCTTGTAACAAAATAATGGGAGCAGTGACTGTTGGGCAAGCATCTTCAGTTCGGGCACCTTTAAAGAAAGGTTGAGCTTTGATAGGTCCAATATTGTCCTTCAAAGACCATCTCTCTCTTGGAAAATAGGAAAAGGTGAAAGTAAAAAAAATAACCCTTCTTCTCACCTCAGTGCCTCTTCTGTTTTCTCCTGATCTTGTAGCTGATGAATTATGACAAAAAGAAGAAGCAATTGCATTTTCAATACTGGAGGCAGTCCTATAAATGTAGGAATAGTCCTGAATTCTATCCTACAGTGTTCTCTTAAGATGCACAGAAGGTAGCCATTCATACTTATCTTTGCCCATGCCTCCCCAAAGTGGATTAATCTGCTGTGGGGGGTGGGGAGTGGGAATGTTGCACATGAATGGCAATTCCACCTCCGTCCAGCCTCCTGTTTTGTACAAGTCTGCTTCTTTCTCAACTTCTTAACCTTAATCTGCTGGTCCCTTGCTTAGCATCTTGGAAACTACAACAATCTCCCTAACAATCTTTACTACAAAGAAACTTTGTAGCAATAAAGAAACACTAGAAAATAAAAGTTTCCCAGTGGGGCACTTGTTTTCTGAAGATTTTCAATAGGAGTTCTGGGATCATAAATGAAGAATAATTAACTGTGGATTGCACACTGGAATGTACACACACCTGTGGGGGTGGGGTGGGGGGAGTGGACAGAAGATGGCATGGCTATGGCTCTTTTTACTCAGGAAGCAAGCCTGTGTTGCCACATATGTGTAAGCAGAGTTCTGGCAATCAGCCCAGTCAGGCAGACGAAAGCCGATTCTTTAATGTAATGCATAGTAGTACTACTGTAACCTTTACAAAGAATGTCTCTTTGTTAGTCTGGAAATCACAGCTGTATTAAAAGCTCCCAGCTCATCATCTAATTCCTCACTCCCCCCAAGCTAAACAGTTATTGGGTTGTACAGTGCAGGTGTAAAGGAACTCCCTTGTTATGTAACTAAGTGTAGAATTCAAAACCATTAACTTCTGTTCAACTTATTAAAGTCTCAGTATCTCTTGGTTTGTCGGCGAGTGTAATTACTTTTAGGAATATTTAATCTGGGACATACCTAATGATCCCATGGGGTATGCTTAGAGTCTGTTTCCTCTAAGCACTATTTCTCAACTCTTGCTTTTAAAATCTTTTAATATTCTCCACGTTCCTTGTTACCAACAAGGTGTTTTAGTATTCTGCAATGTTAAACCACCCTCTAGTGGCCTTTCAAGCACATGCAAGTGACCCTAAACAAAACATGGAAGTACATAAATTTACTGAGGCAAATTACTGACTACTACAATCTTTTACTGGAAGATCTCTAAAGTAATGCATACAAACCCATGCACTGTACTGCACCACACTGTATATGTGAATTAATTCCGTCGACTGCACTGGATTTCAATCTGCACTGCTTTCTGATTACAGTTATTTAGAATACTTACCACAACTATCTTGTTTCTGTTGCTTAGACATCTCAGCTGACTACAAAGTTTGGTTGTTTTAGCTTGGTATCATTTACAGTTGCTGTAAGACTGCCAAATATATTGCACTTCTATGCCTTAAAGCCTCTGCTGTGTAATTTGACTACATTTTATAGCTCTTCCCATGCCTACTAAAACATATAAAGTACTGTACTGGATACTGATGTGCACCATTAAGGTCAGCTTTTGATTTTTTTTTTTCTATTTTATACAGATCATTATTGTCACATGTTTATTTTGGCCAAACCCTAGTTTATACACCTAAAAGTAGGCCGATTCCAAACACATTTTCATTGACCTTATACAAATACACCGCCAGTAGTACAGCTTCCATCTACTGCTGATAACGGCCTTTGCCTTTCAGACTCCCTAGCCCTTCGATATTGGGTATTTCAATGCAATTATCAAGAAAATTCTAGCCAAGTTAACCTGAGTGTGCAACTCAAAATGGCATTAGACAATTTCTGCTCAAAATGTATCTTACGTGTCAATACTACTAGTTTATTTTTTGAATATAGGAAGGTTTCAGTTGGGACATACGTGTGATCCTTAGCACATACCCTAACTCCATTATGTTTCTTTGTGCACACTAACCTTTAATATTTTGAATTGTCCCTGTGTTCTTGGCCTCCCACAAGGTGCTTTAGTATTCTGCATTACTAGAGCACCCTCTGGTGGCCTGGTTACCAAAAAACTGTTGTAATATTTTGCATTTTTGAAAACCATTATTAAAACAACATGGAAATATATAAATCAATTATACCAAATTACAGGTTCTTAGGTAGCTATTAGTTATGCTGTCCAGGAAGCCACTGAGAAGCCTACTCAAATTCTTTAAATGCCTTAGAACAATGTACAGGGCGTGCATGTGTTGAGAAAACAGCTCCTTTAAGTTATCTCAGTGGTCTTCGGGATCTACTTACTTTAAAAATGGTTCTTCATCTATCTTGTTGTGCTCCAGCTGTCAGTTATGAATATAAGTGGTCTGCACCCAGCGATTGTATTTCATTTTTTTTTTTTTTGGCCTTTGCTACATGCATGAGGTTACTGGGCAAGATGGTGACACATTCCAATGCAAGGATGGCTCATGAGAGGATATTCAACGAGCAACTGCAAAAGTACAGTTTTGTAACTACCATAAATGTAGATGTTCGAGTGTATACACTGCTGCAGTCATTACACTTGGGTTATCCTGCCGTCAGGCGGTTCCCCAGTTGGCCTGAGTTCCAAAGTCTTGGTCCGGCGTCGGTTGCTGTCGCCTCCTCCCTGACGTCAGTGCGACAGGGGTATATAAGATGCAGCCGACGCCATTTTCTTGCCCCAGATGTCAGGTGACCTCAAATAGGTAGGCAATTCAAACTGCTAGTAAAACATACATAAGAAAAGCAAACAACAACTTTCAGTTACCAGCAAATACTGCCCATAGGTAGTAAAGGGTAGAAGACATAGGTACTTACCAGCAAGTAAGAAGGGAAGGAGGGAGGGTAACCTGGACTGCAGCAGTGTATACACTCTAACATCTTCATTTATGGTAGGCACAAAACTGTACTATGTTCATCGTGTTACACTGCTGCAGTCATTACACTTGGGTGGAATCCCAAAGTTGAGGTAGGGTGGCTGGTTCTATAAGGCATTAGGGGTGGCTATAAGGCCCTGCAGCACAGCAGTGGCAAAGCCAGCTCTGGATTTGGAGTATAAAGGCAGATGGTAATGCTTGGTGAAGGTATGCACAGAACTCCATGTTGCTGCTTCCAAAATATCCATGGTAGGTACTCCTCTGAGGTAGGCAGTTGAAGTGACTGTTGCCCTGGTGGAGTGAGATCTAATGCTGCTAGGTACAGGTTTCCCATGGTGTGTACAGCAGAAACGTATACAATGTCTTATCCATTTTGAAATAGTCTGTTTTGAAATGGCTTTTCCCTGTGTCCTGCAGCATATGCTACCAATAATTGCTCAGATTTTCTGAAAGCTTTGGTTTTGTCCAAGTAGAAGCATAACTGCCTGTGAATGAAGAATGCAGTAGTTTCTCCCCTTTATTCTGTGATTTTGGATAAAAAGTTGGCAAGTGAATAGTTTGGTTTAGAGCCACACTTGATACCACCTTTGGCATAAAAGTAGGGTTAGTTCTTAAAGACACCCTGTCCTGAAGGAAAATGAGGAAAGGTTCCACTGCCATTAGTGCCTGTAATTCTGAAACTCTTCATGCTGATGTTATTGCCAGGAGCAGAGCAGTTTTCCAAGAGATATATTTTAATTCTGCTGTGTTAGCTGGCTCAAAAGGAGGTAAAGTTATTTTTTCCAAAACAAAGTTGAGGTCCCAAGTTGGAGTAGGTGCTCTACAGGGCGGTCTTATGTTTTTAGCCCCTCTGAGGTATTGTTTTAGCAAAGGATTAGAGAAAATTGGTGGATCCGTGTTGTAATGAGCAGAGATGGCAGAGGTGTGGATCCTGATGGATGAAATGGAGAGGCCCTTGTCCAGCATATCAGTTAAATATTGTAGTATCTGAGGAATGTTTGTGACAAGAGGGTCAAGGCTGTGAGCCTGGTTCCAGGCACAGAATCTCTTCCATTTATCTGAATAGGCTTTCCTGGTACTAGGCCTTCTGGCCTCCAGAATGACATCCATAACAGCTTTGGAGAGAAGCATTGCTTTCTTGACTAAGGAATTTTCCATGCAGCTAGGTTTAAGGTCTTTAGCTGGCTGTGAATTATCTGATTGTTGTGCTGAGTCGGCAGATGTGGGATTTGAGGCAAAATCCAGGGTGGTTCTTGTGCTAAGTTCTTTAAGACTGGGTACCAGTGTTGGCGTGGCCAGTATGGTGCAATCAGGATCATCTTTGGCTCTTCTTGCCTGGCTTTTATGAGTACCTTTGGAAGGAGAGGTAGAGGTGGGAAAGCGTATACTTGTAGGTTTTTCCAGGTGAATGAGAGGGCATCCACTTTCCATGCTTGTGGATGGTAACTCCTTGTGCAGAATTTCTGTAGCTGGCAATTCATTGGGGATGCAAACAGAACTATGTCCAGTCTCCAACATTTCTGTGTTATCATTCTGAATATTTGTGGATTCAATTCCCATTCGTGGGGATCCATGATGTTTCTGCTTAAGTCGTCTGCCAGTGTGTTTTTCTCTCCTGGCAGGAATTGTGCTTGCAGATGAACTTGATAGTCTAAAGCTGTGTTCCACAAGGTCATGGCTCGTCTGCAGAGGGGGTAGGAGTATGTACCCCCTTGCTTGTTTATGTACCACTTAACTGTGGTGTTGTCTGTCTTTAGTAATAGTTGTCCCGGATGCAGCAGGTCCTTGAAAGCTATAAGGGCATTTTGTGCAGCTAGCATCTGTTTATGATTGATGTGAAGATGCCTTTGTTCTGCGGGCCACTCGCCCTGAATACATTTTCCTGCCATGTGTGCTCCCCAGGCGTAATCCGATGCATCTGTTGTCAGTGTTTGCCTAGCTGTGGGTTGAGTAAAAGGCTGTCCCTTGTTGAGGTGACAAGCTTGAGCCCACCATCGAAACTCCTGTTGAAGGCATGGAATTAGTGGTATAACTACTTCTAAACTTTTGACAGTGTTGAGACCATACACTCTTTAGGTACCATTGTAGTTTCCTCATATGCAGTCTGGCATATGGAATTAGTAGTATGCAAGGTGCAATGTAACTCAAGGCCTGCAGAATTTTTCTTGCAGGGAGTTGGGTCTTTGTTGCCATCAATTGAAAGTATTGAGTCAGTTGTCCTTGCTTGTCTGGCGTGAGATAAGCCATCTGGGCCGTTGTGTTCAAGCTGGCACCCAGGAATATTATCTCTTGTGAGGCACTAGTTTTGATTTCTTTTCGTTTACTGTGTACCACAGGCAACTTAATAACTTTTTTACAAACGCCAGATGCTTTAGAAGAATGTCCTTACTCTCTGCTTGAATCAGGCAATCGTCCAGGTACGGATAAATCTGAATTCCTTTCTGTCTGCAAAATGCAATTACTGGTGCCAGGCACTTTGTGAAGACCCTGGGTGCAGTAGATAAGCTAAAGGGCAGTGCAGAGAATTGATAGTGCATTGAACCAGCTATAGTTTCATAGTATAGTACTAGGCTATCTGCCCTGGGGCATTTGTAAGCCTAGCCATAGTGATGTGGCTTTTGCCACCCCATGAAATGGTACAAAAATGTACAGAATAAATCTAGAATACTGTGCCTCTGTCTAGTAGTGACACAGTGAAGGTCCCCTTATATAATAGAATTAGTTTACTGTGCCCCTGTCTAGCAGTGACACAGATGTGACCCCTGGGGTAAACTTACGATCTCCCATCCACTCATCAAGATTTCTCTTGAAGAGAGTCAGTGAGGGCTCTGCCTAATCTGAACTGGGATCCTGTTCCAAAGCATGGGAAGCCTCTGGGTTATGAATCTATCCCTCCAGCATGTCCTATTCATACTTGTGCCGAGGTTTAAGTCTTTAGCTCTCGTGGTCCTGATGGATTTGGATTTTTTGAGGTGGAGCATGTCCATCAGATCCTGATTGGACATGGCCTTGTACGTCAGGCAGAGATCACCTCTGAGCAGGCGGTATGCTACTGAATAGAGCTGAAGTTTCTTTAGTCTGGCAGAATAAGACATATGTTGGAGACCCTTGATCCTTTTGGTGAGGTACTTTTGTGGTCTCTCCAGCTGTTGCAAGTGCCGGGTGAGGTACATACCAAATGGGGCATTGTACTCCATCATGGGCCTGATGAGGGAGGAATATAGGGGTACAATGACATCCTTGGATCTGGATGTGAAACCCTTCATGATGAGGGGTGCAAGGCAGAATGTTTTTCTAACCACTTTGGCAACGTGGGTGTCAAATGAGAGGTCGCTGTCTACTTGGGTCCCTAGGTCTCTGATCACTTTTTCCGTACTCAGTGGGTTGCTGTCTATGTGATAATTTGTGGGTACTTTGTTTTTCCAAAGGGATGACTATACATTTTTGGCATTTAGTTTAAGGCCGTGACTACGGCACCAGTTGTCCGTTTCAGTGAGGCCTTTTGTAGGATGTGTGTATCTGCTGGTGTATCGACTATGGCCTAGTTTGCAGTCATCTGAACTTTGTCAGCCACAGCCCTCCCATGTTTGCTTTAACATCTGAGAAATAAATGCCGAACAAGAGGGAGCCAGGACAGATCCTGTGGGACACCACTTGTGACTGGCTTTGAGTCTGACATTGCTCCAGCGATTTTAACTTTATGGGTTCTGTCCTTTAGCCAGTTTGCAACCCATCTAGTGACATAAGGGTTTACTTTTAAGCTGTTTAGCTTATCTATGATGCCTGAGTGGGGTATTGTGTCGAAGGCCTTAGCCAAGTCCAGGTATGCTGTATGGACTGCTTTGCCCTCATCAATGGCTCTAGTGACTGTTTTGAAAAAGTCAACCAGGTTTAAAAGGCAGGATCTGCCCTTTACAAAGCCGAACTGGGTGGGGTCAAGCGTCTGTAAGTCCCCTATGTCTCTGTTTATGAGTTCCATAATGATTCTTTCCATAGCTTTGCAGACCAGGCTAGTCAAGCTTATGGGGCGGTAGTTTCCAGGGTCTGTAGAGGCACCCCTTGTGGAGTGGGACCACTGTTGCTGTCGCCAGTGTTCAGGTACATATCCAGTAAGGCTAAGGTTAAATAGCATTTTTATGTGTGGGTTTAGCTCCTCTTGGAGTTCACGTAACACGCACGGGATACCGTCAGGTCCCATTGATGCTGTGTTTTTGCTTTGTTTAGGGCGGTTCTCACTTGGACATCTGAGATGACAGGAGATTACATTCAGCTGGGATAAGTATTTCTTCTTTTGGGGTGAAGGAGGCGAGAAATTTGCACTGAACCGGTCAGCCAGAATGTTAGCAATATCTGTGGGTTCAGTGTATTTTTGTTGTTGTGAACCAACTCTGAGCATATCTGAGGGTTTCCGCCATGGGTTTCTAACATAGCTGAAGAAGGCTTTGTGGTTATCTTTAGTGTCCTTAGCGATTTTTCTCTCAAAGTTTGCCTTGGATGTTTTTATGAGAGAACGTAGTTTTCTGCTAATGTTGATCAGAGATGTCTTCCCTTCATGGGATTTCGCTCTGGTGCAGTAGCTTCCTTCTTTTGTTATACAATTTGTTTATGGCTGAGGTCCACCAGACAGGATGCTTACATTTGGTAGAGGGGGACTTGGATTTGTTTGGGATTGCATGATACATGCATTCTTGGAGATGTCCATAGAAAGCATTTGTGAAGGATTCGGCATTGTGGGATGTGGTATCCACTGGCACAGTGGGCTTAAAGGATACCATCTCAGTCTTAAGAAGAGTGAAGTCTGCTTTTGAGAAGTTTTTCACTGTGGTCTTTTGTGCTGGGGGTGGAGGTGGGATATGTATATCCAGGGTGATTAGTTTGTGGTCAGATCTCACTAGTGAGGGGTATACTTCGGTGTGGAGCATTTTGTCCCCATGTTTGTGATGATCAGGTCTAGTATATTATCTCCCCTAGTGGGAGAGGTGACTAGTTGTTCCAGTGCATTTGAATTTATGAATTCCAGGAACCTTTGGGCTAGGGTATTAGTGCTAGAATAATGTACCCAATCTATGTTTGTGTAGTTGAAGTCTCCCAGTATGATGGTATTTTGTGATACATTCATATCCTCCAATGTCTTCAGGAAGGCTGAGTGGGGTTCTTGAGATTGGGAGGGTGGTCTGTAACATGCTACCAGTTGTATAGCAGTTTTGCCTATGGTTAGTTGCACCTGTATGGTCTCTGATGCTTCATGTGTTGCTACTAACCTGGAGGTGTGGGTGTCCTTTATGAATATGGACACTCCCCCTCACTTTGTGGTTTGGCCCGGGTTTTGGGGCCGAAAAGCATGATACGAGGTATAGCCTGGTAGCGCTGGGGTGCTCTCTGGAGCCTTGAACCAGGTTTCAGTTACTGCACAGACGTCGATGTTCTCATTGCTGAGGAGTGCATCAAGTGCCTGCATCGTGAGATTTAGACTTCTGGCGTTGAGCAGTATTACCCTTAGTTTTTTTTCCATTTTTGTTTTCTAAGGAGGTGGGTTTGTCTTTTGAGCCTTGCCTAAAAAAGGCACTATGGGGGTGGCAAGAGCCTTAGCCAATATCCGGAAGCCCAGTGGTGACAGGTGCAAGCCATCCCTTGCGAAGCAGCGTGGCTTGTCCAACATATCATCCCAGGCAGATAGACATTGGATCCCCTTAGAATGACACCAGTACTTGAGCCAATTGTTAAAGCTGATCATCTTGTCTTTGTGAATCTGAGGTATCTTCTGCAGTTTTGTCTGATAGAGACATACAGGTATGCCTCCTTGAGGTCCAAGGTCACGAGCCAAGCTTTCTTGCCCAGCATGGGAAGAAGCTGCTGTAGTGTCAACATTTTGAATTTTGGAACATCCAGGTAAGTGTTTAGAGAAGAAATATCCAGAATGGGCCTCCAGGCTTTGTCCTTTCTGGGAACCAGAAAGAGTCTTGAGTAAAATCCTTGTCCTTGCTCCTATGGTGGTACCTTTTGAATAGCTCTCATGTCCATGAGCGCTGTAATTTGTTTTTGAGCCTCTGCCCATTGGTTTGGTGGCAGATTTGGCATTCTTTTTAACCTTGGCAGAGTGCGAAAGTGGAACCTGTAACCTTGAGATACAATGTTGAGAACCCATTTGTCTTTGGTGATCCAATGCCAATTGTGATAGAAAAGTGCCAGTTTTCCTCCCAAGGGGGCTGCCAAGAGAGAGCTGTTTGGCAGCTGTAGTGGGAAGTCAATGAGGCTGCTTTTTATATGGTTGGGGCCTGTCTTCCCCTTCTTTCTGGCCAGGTGCATCCCATTGTCGAGGCCTGTAAGAACCTTGTGGTTGACCTCTACCTCTTGGACGTCTGTATCTGCCCCTTTGAGGTCTGTCTGTAACTGGAAAGGACCAATTCTTTGTTGGCCAGTTTCTGCTAAATCGAGGAGACTGAACCTGTAAGAAATCCTTCATCGTTTGTATAGATTTTGCCTTATCCTCCATTTTCTTTAATACCTCTTCTGCCTTAACTCCAAAGAACACATCCCGCTGAAAAGGTGCATCCAATTATTTTGCTTTAACATGATCTGGTAACGTATGTTCTTTTAACCAAGCATGTTTTCTAATGAAAGTGCCTGTAACTGCTGCTCTACAGGAGGCCTCTAAAGAATCAAAACCACATTGCAAAGTATGCTTTCCCACTTGTTCAGCTGCATGCAATAAATCCTGCATTTCTTTAAAATTAGGAGGATCTGAATCTGGAAGCATTTTCTGTTTCAACTGAGACATCAAAAATTGCTGATATTTTAGCATGTGAAACTGTTAATTTAAGGCTCTCATTGCTAAAGTTGCAGATGTATATACTTTCTTTCCCCATCTGTCTAATGCTCTGGAATCTCTGTCAGAGGGAACTGGATTTTTTGCTGATGAGGCCTTAATCCCTTTGGGTCCCTGAGAAATAGTTTCAGGGTCAGCAACAGGGCTTTTATACAGGAATTTGTGTGAGTCAGGGACTCTGTAATATCTGTCAGGTTTAACTGGGGCTGGAGGTGAGGAATCAGGATTTAAGCTGGATTCAGTATACACATCATCCACAATATCTAACACTGGCGGAATAGCAAGGGGTCTGTATTGAGATAATAAAAGGAAGTCTCTGAGCCTTTTCTTGGATTGTGAGTAATCCTGGCCTTCCCAATGGAAATGCTCCCTCATGGTATGTAAGGTTTCCCCAAAGGAGTAGACCTCAGGCGGAGAGGCTGATGGAATTGATTCCTCAGCATCAGAATTCTCATAAGGGGGTAAAGAATATCCTAGGTCTGAGGATGAATCTGAAGAAATGGACTCCTGATCGGATGAGTCATAGTCTGCATCCTGTCTGGGCCTTTTATCAGGAGGGGGATGGGACCCCCTGATCAGAGTGATTAGGTCTTCGGCCATTTTGAGCATTTGTTTCTTAGGCATGGAGGCCTGTCCTGGAGAATGCTGTATTTGTTTCTTTGTTTTTAAAGGAGGCTTAGACTTAGCAGAGGGTTTAATGCTTAACTGAGTAGGTCTGAAAACACCCTCTGAAGCTGCGGGTTGCTCAGCTACTCCGGATCCCTCTGAAGGGTTAGTTTTGGTAGGCTGAAAAACTTGTGCATCCGAAGGCCCAGCTAGCTCCACGTGGGAGTCGGAGGCAGCCTGTGGTTCTGCAGAAGCGGTCGTCAGGGGCTGCGAAGGTGCCTCGCTGAAAACGGGAGAACCGGCGACCGGCCTAGAAGAGGCCTCGTCGTCAGTTTTGGGCCTCGGATGCCTGTTCTTGTCTTTGCGCGTTTTATGTATTCCAGTCGTCAGAAGTTCCGACGGCATGGTGTAATTGAATTTTCTGCCAAAATAATGTCAGGCAAAATCAAACAGACGTTTAATAGTGCGCTTGTTAAACCTAGCACAAAACCGACAACCAGTGACGTCGTGGTCTGGGCCTAGGCATGGGATCCAATAGGAATGGAAATGCTTATGAGGTATTTGCTTCCCACAAGAAATACAGTTATTAACTTTTACTGACATCGGTCTGAGGCAAGAAAAAGTTTCCCCAACGGGATACTTAGC